>NW_019170187.1:0-42971 GCF_001792695.1 Aspergillus bombycis | reverse complement strand
TTGTTGTTGTTGTTGTTGTTGTTGTTGTTGTTGTTGTTGTTGTTGTTGTTGTTGTTGTTGTTGTTGTTGTTGTTGTTGTTGCGGTAGAGGAGGTGTTTGGTCCTCGTCGTAATCATCGTAGTCATCGTCACCCCAGTCATTGCCATCGTAAGAAATCTTCTTCGCTTCAACCCAGCGCTTTGTCTTCGCGCGATTCACGTTCGTTTTAAATGATATCGGTGTGTCGCCACGTGGTTGGGGCGACAAAGGGTTACTGGAGCCGGGAGAATCCCTAAGGATGCAGGAAAGCCTGATCAGCAAAATCCTAAGGCACCGAGGACACATCTGCCTGCATGCACTTACACCGGCTCGTAAGGGTTCTGAAATGGGCGAGCCATTATATATGAGGGTCAGGTCGCCTGAACCAAATGGACCGCATCAAGGCAAATGCCGCGTTTACTCGGTCTATGAAGCTGCCAAGATCTGATATGGCTTGCGATATAATATTTGACACTAATGGAGTGGTAACGCTGCGAGGTTGGAGAGAGAAGAAGAAGCAAGTAACAAGATGAGTGGTACAAGCGATGACGTGTGTGCGCCGGCTCAGCCGCGGGCAGGAGATTGGGGGGGGCGTCTGACGTGTTCGAAATGTATGCCTAGGCTAATCCAAAATAGAACAATCGTCGCATCGTATGCGTTCGTTACCAAAATGAGTGAGCTGCTGCGGGTGTGCCCCTGAAGGTATCTTAAGTATTCGCCTGCCTAAAGCGAATAGATAGCGACGACTGTGGCTGGTAAGGCACCGATTGTGGCGGGTCCATCACGTGGCCCTAGCCGCCCGCGCCTTGCCTATTTTCGGATGGACGACGAATTCCCCGGAATTGAGAAGGACGTACGTACGTCTTCGGCCATTCTCTCTGCGACATCTCACCGAACCCCATTCTGTCGGAGACTAACGATCTCTGCAAGTGCAATGATATGACACTCCCATAACGCTCTTACACCGCTTGTATCACCTCCTTTCCGCTCATTTTTTACCCCCTTCACTGTTGCCTTGTGGCTTCGACGAACGGACACGTCTACAGTTTGCCTCCTTATCGATTAGGTTAACTCCGTATAATCGCATAACCCATTCCCTTAGATCCCGGGGGCTCGCTTACCTTCCCCCTCGAACTATCACCCGCCCTCCACCTCACGGTACGCTTCTAGCGAAATGACTGGCCCATCGATTCAGGATCGCACCGGCGAGTTCCACGCCATCTTAGGGCAAGCCCAGAAACGGGTCGCCACCACCAAGGTTGGCTCCCAACGGCAGGCGCTTCTATCGGATTCACAAAAGAGACAAGCCAACGGGTCCGTGAACGGAGGCGCGCAACCCGGAAGGAGATCCGAGTTTGCCAGGAGGGCTGTTGAGATTGGACGGGGTATCACTGCGACGACGGCCAAGTTGCAGAGGCTGGCTGAACGTGAGTAGGAGTTACAAGGTGGACAAGCAGGATGTCTAACTTGAGTCTGCCAGTGGCCAAACGGAAGACCCTTTTCGATGACAAGCCGGTCGAGATCTCGGAATTGACTTATGTCATTAAGCAAGATCTCGCTTCCTTAAACCAGCAGATCGCCTCTTTGCAAGCGCTTACGCTCTCCCAACATCCGAAATCGAACCGGTCGAAAGCGGACCAGGAAGGAGAGCATAATGATAATGTATGTACACGGCATAGACAGAATCCAGAGTGAGTGGGCGATGCTAAGAATACTAGGTCGTGGTTATGCTGCAAGGCAAACTGGCGGATGTCGGAGCAAACTTTAAAGAAGTCCTTGAGGTTCGAACGAAGAACATCCAAGCGTCGCGCTCCAGGACGGAGAACTTTGTTTCATCGGTATCCTCGAAATCGCAGGCAGCCTTAGACACGCAGCGGTCGGACTCTCCACTCTACACCTCCGGCAGGAGGACTCCTCAACCCGGTGGCTCTTCCGACCTGTTGACTCTGGAACCCTCGAATCCGTCGCCCCTCGGACAGCCGTCTATGCATTCCGACCAGCAATTGCTGGTGATGGAAGAGGCACAAACGAGTAATTCCTATATCCAAGCACGCGGTGAAGCAATTGACGCGATTGAACGTACAATCAATGAACTAGGCGGCATCTTCGGCCAACTGGCGCAGATGGTCAGCGAGCAGTCCGAGATGATCCAACGGATAGATGCCAACACTGAGGACGTTGTGGATAACGTCCAAGGCGCACAGCGCGAACTAATGAAATACTGGACCCGAGTATCTGGGAACCGATGGCTGATTGCTAAGATGTTCGGAGTCTTAATGGTGCGTGGCTCTCCCGTCCTCTTCCAAGCTTCTCCGGTACTAACCTGTAGTAGATTTTCTTCCTTCTCTGGGTATTGATATCAGGATAGAAATGCCCCTTCTTTTCTTACTAATGTATTGTATTAATACGGAAACTTTCCTTCTTGCTGTGCATGAACGAGTTATGCATGTCCCATTTGAACGTCACCGGCCATCTTTCTTTTCCAGGTGTGGCTAGATTTCATGTTCGCTTTATTTCTTTTCTCATTTTGCCTCGGTTGCCACAGGTAAATATTGTTGAATTTATTCATAGATCCATGCTGGCCTCTGATGTCCAGGCGTTGATATGGACCAATTACATACTTTCTTACCCCAGATTGTCTTTTTTTTTTCTCCCACATAGAAGACTTAGAATATCCAGTCCCAGATCATCCACATATCCAATGGCTTATACTATAGACAAATAAAAAAAATCACTCACAAAACTCACATCTCAAAGCCACGCCCGACCCATGCAAAACAGGCACCACCTCCTCACACTCATGGGGAATCGCCCCCCGCCGACAAATCTCCCTCTGTGCCGCCTCGAACCAAACCTCGTTCAAATTCGGCGGCGTGAGCGCCCCGGACGCAACGAACTCCCCCCAGTCCCGACGCATCTGCCACATGAACTCCATCCGATTCGTCCACGTGGGCGAGTACCCATTCGTACCAGCAGCAGCGACCTTGACCGACTCATCCATCGCAGCCGCGACGAAGAACTCCATGATGCGCTCCAGGGTGGAGGTGGTCAGGAGTAGACCGAGCCAGGCCTCGGTCGAGGTGGCGGTGATGTCAGGGGCCATGAGGTGGCGGACGGAAGAGCAGAGGAGGTGCATTGCGTGGTGGGTGGCGAGGAGAGTTTGGGTGTTGTTGAAGGGGGGCTGTTGGAGGATGGACTGCTGGGATTTGAGGGATTGATGCTGTGAATGAGTAGATCGGGTTGAGGGTTGGGGTTCGGAGGCGTACGTTTCGAGGAAGAAGATAATATATGCTCTGTTCTCATTAACAATCGGGGAGTGAGACTTTCAGGAATATTTGTTTACGACGTACACGGGAGACAAGAGACGGGACTGGAGCAGTCCGACGCCTTTACTGTAGACGACCTCTTTTTCGGTCTTCGAGGACCACGAGGCGTCTCTCTGGAGGTGCTGGTGGACTACGTACTCGGCCAGGTAGTACGAGAGCTTGATGCATGTCTTCCAGCAGCGGGTTAGGTCGGCCAGATACCCGAATGAGTACTCGGGGAGGTCGTCCCCGACCCCGGTGGAGGTGTACTGGGGTGGTGGCGGGGGGAACAGACTGGAGATGAAGGTTAGGTCATCGCCGACTGAGGGAACGAGCTCATGGCCCGTCTCTGTGATATACTGATATGGCCGGGTCCGGTGATGGAGATAGGCCTGGGAGATGGCATATTCCAGGTGAGAGACTCTGCGGCGCAGGATGCGACAGGAGAGCAGGAGGGAATAGATGTCCTGTAGCTCGCATTGTGCGAGGACCCTCACCAGAACGCTGTCTGGGAGTCTTCTCCAGATCGATTGCTTCTGGGTGCTGGCAGTTCTGGGGAGTTGGTTAGTCTCTCTGGGCTGGGGCTGTAGGCTGTTGTGCCCACTTACATAGTCGACCTTCTCCGTAGCCTTGCGGTGGTTTTGGCCCTGTGTATGATGCTTCGGACTCGTTCGAGGACTGGGGGGCTCATGATTTAGTCCCCCATGGAGGCATTGTGATGGAAATCTCGTTATATTGATTGTTTCAGGTTTCAGGATGGGCACGTTTTAAGTAAGTTTATTGGCCCAATGGGGGATGATTATTCAGCTGAGGTACCAACAGGGTTGCGAAAACTCACCTTCTTTTCAAGCTTTTCTTTTCACTTCTTCTCCCGTCCACTTTAGTAGTTTCAGTTATGCGTTCTAGATTCCGCGATCAAAAAGTATCGGGTCAATGGCATGATTGGACCCGTTTATCGATCCCCGGGCCCCCTGTTTAGTATTGCCTAAATCGTCATGGTGAAGGGTCTAATCCACATCTTAGACGAATCCTTTTTTTTTTTTTTTTTTTTTTTCCTTTTTCGCAACAGAGTGACGGCATTTAATTTACACGGTTTTGGGCTGACTAGTGATGGCCCAAGTTTTATAAGTCTATTGTCATGAGTTCCCGCGTGAGCTGAGAGTCTCATGACGAGTAAAACCGCCATCGGAGATAATCTTTAGGATTCCTAAATATACAAGATATGTGGTGTCATTGAACCGCGGACGTGTGTTAGCGGTTGTGGTTTGGGGAAGAATCGACGGAGAAGAAGGACATAATGGGCTGCATGGCGGATGACAATTCAGAAAGCATCCGTCGAGAATAATTCACTATTTGTGAATTCGAGCTGGAACTTGTCCAGAAGATCGTCCCACTGGCTCCAATCTAAGGGGCTGAGGTCAAAATTATTAAGGTCGTCATCGGGATCAAGCATCCCAGCGTTAGCGGGCGTGATCTCTATCTCTTGCGTAGTTCGTCCTTGGGGGGTCACACTGGATTCACACCTTGGCTGGTGAGACGAAGTGCCTTTCTCCGATCTTTCAGACAATACCGAAACGATATGAGGACGGGACAACAGAGAGCGATTGCGTCGAGTACGCTCCTCAGAATGGGACTTCCACGCTTTCAAAATCAGCCCCTGTATTGCAATATGAAGAGGGGTTTTGGGCCTGTTTCTCATCTGGTCATAATGCCGACTGTAGATCCGGTCAATGAGGACCCACAATCTCTTAGTTTCTTCTTCATCTATGCGGGTCCGGAGCTCATGTAGTGTATAAATCAACACGTCCCACGGGATGTGATTGTCCACGTGCCACAAATATCGCTGTATGATCTCGTTGCTCTGACAATCCTCGAATCCTTCCATGATTTGCACGCATGTGGAAAAGACGAAATCCCTTTCCGCTAGTGATATATGGTCTTTCTCGCCATATTGGCGGGGATGGTGTGCGGAGAATCTCATTTGGCATACAACATTCTGCATGAGTCTAGCCGACATGTAGTGCAGTGGAATGGATTTGTCGCAGTATAACAGAAATTTCGTTTCGAATGCGCGGTTCAGCTCCTCGATTGCTTGATCCTTCGCTTCATAAGACAACGCAGGAGAGGCCAAGAAACCTCGACCTCCGTGAGAGTCTCCACCGGCCTTGGACCAGCGCTTCATCCATTCGCCAAATTCGGTCCGTGCAAGGACGAACATCATTTCTGTCGCGCCATGATTTTCGCGAGGCATATCCGCCATGCGTGGATCAAGCTCGCTATCATTTATGTTTGATGGGGGGAGGACGTCAACAGAAAAATACGGGAACTGCGAAGCGATGCCTGAACTTTGTGCCGTAGTGACATCTAATATTGATAGCTGTCGCCAAAGACGGCGGCGCATTTCAGTTTCAAAAATGGATAATCCAAGCTCAGATCCGTCTCGATGGAGCCCCATCCGCTGAGCCATTCGCACCGCAACGCCACACAAGGACCAAATAGACTGCGCATCAGAGGATGCACGCATGGAAAGCTTGTCCAATGACGTTAGCGTGAAGATCACGGCGTATCAGGGCGAGACCTACCAAGTATAAAACAAATGCCTGGAGAACTACGGTTTTTGACGTACGTAAAATGCCAGCCTTGGTAAAAGCTAAACGAGCTCCACGCCGGAATCTTGAGAGCAACAAAGCTTTGCTCTCTCCATAAGTTTTTTGTACATCATCTGCCTTCAGAGAAACCAATGCGATACAATATATGGAGAACATTAATGCCTCAAGCTCCTTTGAGACTGTGTTTAAGCTACCGCTAGCTTCTAGAAGCTGTTGCTGGACGGTTGGGCCGTGTAGTATCTTAATCAATGGATTGATATTCTCAAGGAAAGTTTGCCAAAGTTTGAAGATGTGTAACGGAGAGGGATGAAGTGCACTCAGGCTCTTCTTTACTGTTTCTCCCAAGATTAAGGATATCTCGTCATCCACTCCCTGGACAGAACGGTTTGAATCGTTGTCGGATATGTCCCGTAACACATCCTCCGCTCGAGGAAGCTAGATCCAGAGTTAGATCGCAATACGAGAAGAAGTTAGGGAGGGAATCCTGACCTCGCCTCGGACGCTAGTCCACACATTACTATCTTACCCGTTAGCCATTCATGCATCGCTGTTCATTCCAAGGTAGCTCCACCTGTCCAGATAGATTGATTTCCCGTCGCCGGTAAACAGCATCCCTTGCTCAGCCCTGGAGCCACTGGGGAAAGCATTGTGCGTGGTTGCTGGATGGTCTAAGTTGCTGATACGAGCCGATGCAGCGTTGTCTTGTCTAATAGGACTCTGGTAGGGGAAGCCGCTGTGTCGGCGGTCCTCTGAGCGCTGCCTTTTACGGCGACGCGGAGGGATATGAGTAGGGAAAACACATTCAACACCGCGTTTGATACAGGCAGAACAAGGATCATTGCGATCACACCGGACCTTTCTTCGCGCACAGACCACACAAGAAGGGTTCTTGGGGATTTGGTTGTCAGCAGTCATTGGACTCTGCTGCACGACCACCGCAAGATGGTCGTTGGGATCTGTCATGACTAATGAGTACGCCGAATGGATACAGTAACTATACGCCAATTGTATTTCACTAATTAATGGAAGAAGATGCGTTCGCAAGGCGTTAGGAGTAGATGGATATGCAACATCCGCGCGGATTGCAGACTGAGAATCGGGAGGCGGAGTCGAAGCCGGACCGATTTATTTTCTTGTTCTTGCCGCCCGGCAGTTACAAATCACCTCCGAATCAGGCAATTTCCTAGCCCTAAGTTACAATTCTTGCATATATAAATCTGGAAAAGAAGCATGAACATAGGAGCTGTTCGCTCTCAATCTAGTCATTCATACTCCGGATTTTATAGTGCCTATCGCTTTGCGACCGCAAGGCTGCTGCGGTTCCGTATATCTCCTCCGCGACAGGTAATCGATCGAGAGATCGAATATGTATAGACCTATGGATGTATGAATAATGTATATACAGTGTGTCTTGACTTGACCAATGCGAGTCAACAATGAAACCCATGTATTGGATCTATGAGATTGACAAGTTGAAGAAATCTGAAAACCTACGGCTCATATTATCTTTACCCAAAATAGTCTTTGTGTACGATTGTGATCTACCGACTTTTTTTGTTGAAACGATAGATACAACCGCGTCTTGACGAACTCGGACATAGCTGAGTCTTATAAGGATGCATAAATATCCGACAGAGAGCATTCACATCGTTGAGTGATCTATCATGAGTATTTCGGCCTGATTTGGTGCCCTACACCCCCTTTTGGGGCGTTCGCAGAGCCGGGCATGCAGCATTTCTCACCCCTCGCATGCAGGCGATGGTCAACTCCAAAAAGGGCTTGTGAGCCGAGCAGTCTACCGTCTCGAGTATCTGTGTCTTCATTGAACCTTGGACTCTTGCACGTGAAGAAATAATTAACGATTCCAAAGCTCAGCAGCAAGGGCAAAAAGAAACTTACGGAAGAGCTGTCACAGCTATTCGTACAATGCTCCGATAGCACAACCCTTTTTTAGACAATGATTGCCCCAGGAGTTTCTATGTAGCACATTATCGTATTGCGTGGCTGCTAGTTCACCTAGAGATGGCAGTGCTGCAAGTGTACATTGACTTGGATCTATCATTAGGAACTCTGCGAGTGTGACAAGGATGAATACGCCACCTCAATCAGAACAAAAGAAGTCATCTTGTTCCAAGGCCAAGAAGAAAGCGCATACATACACGGTCATTTCTGGGCGAGCCATCATAGGTGGCTTGGATGAAATGACCTTGTCTCATCCTGCATGTGACGGCCATTTACTGAGGAGCCTCGCCAAGTTGGCCGATGGCTGGATTTATCAGCAAGATACAGAAGGAAGCGCCGAGAAATAGTAAGCGTCACACTTGTCTGAGCTAGGGAAGTAGTTCATAGGAGCGATAAGCATACGCTATCCGTGATCCCTGATGTGGGAGGGGGTCGTGGGGATAGTGTCTTGGGCAGTGGTATTGCTCGTCCTTTTCTTGTACAAGTGAGTCACGATGCTGTACTCTCATAGACCGATACCTTAGGCCTTGATAGTAAACAAAGAGAGAATAGTATGGTATATACCTTCAGAAATGTTCTAGACGCCCTGTCTCATGCTTCTCAGTCCGGATCATTCCGGCAAGAAGAAGAAAAACGGGGCTTAACGCTGTAGACAACAAAAAAGGGTGATTGACACTGGCCGAGAAGCTGCCAAGACCAATAATTCCAATCCTCCCCAGCGTGGCTTGGTTGACACCAGGCTACAAAGCAAAAGAAATGAACGAGGGGAAGTATGAGACGCGGCGTGGGGGGCTGTGCTCTCACATAGCCATAACTCTGGGTAGAGCGGGTATAGCCAAACAACGAACCGTCGTTTCCTGGCGATCATCCCTAGGCCAAGTAAATTTAAGAGAAGCTGATAAGGAACTAGATAGCACTAGCGACCACTCGGCTTCGCTTGTTTGCCGATCTTCTTGGCACTTCCTGGTTTCTTCACCCAGGGCCCAGACGTGGCGATTGTATGTGTTTATTTCTTGCGGTGGGAATGATACGAATTTTATTCTTGACCAGGACTGTGACCGCTAGGATATTCCCATATGCTTGCCACATGTTTAACGCAGGGTGACCGTCGATTTGGTTGTGCTCAGCCAACCACGTTTCATATTCTGGATGAGAATCCTGGTTGACGATGGTAGTCCTTGATCCATCCATCCCAAGGTTCGTTGTCATATCCAAAACTCCACTTCACGAAACACAGCCCACCGACCCCCAGATGGACAAAAAGAAAACCCGGGCACATTTCATCTGGGGAGACGGGTCAATTTTGCTCCCGCTTCATTGTCATCCGCCAAGAATGCCACTCTTTCTGACCGGTTAGTGATCTCCTATTTCTAACGCCCGGTAAATAGAGATGCCTGGGGAAGAGACCTTGGCGAACCCACCGATCGGCGGAAGAGAACGGATAAGACAGTCAGCATTTGGGTTCTTGTTGTCGTGATTGACTTTTAGCCTTTAAAGCCCTGGTCAGGCCCGACGATGGAACGCCGCAACGAGAACCGCATGCAGTCATGACGCCTTCGGATGGCGCCAAGGGCTTGCCAAGGTGGATCTATGAGACGAATCCAATCTCAGGTAGAGGCGATGGCAACACGGTACCCAATTGAGACTTTACATGAAGTTTATTCAGACTCACTCTGCCAGATATTGGCTGGTCTGAATGTGTCTAGGTGCTACAAAAATGGGGATATCCCGGGATAGTGGAGTTATTCAGTCTGAAACGCTGTTTCCGGGCGTGGAACTCCAGCACGAGTTCTGCAGGGATATACTACTTCGTTATCTAGAGGACACATATCGGGTTGACCCGCGTTGGGCTGATGACTTCAGTATTCCCCCCCCTTGGCACAGATGTTGTGTCTTGGGTGCGGAGAGGATCCTCGTAGCCATAGGTATATCCCACCAGTCTGAACTTAAGTAGACGGAGGTGCTAGCTCATTGCATTCCCATTGCCCATCCTCTGGACGAAGCCCTTACTAAACAACACTCTACCCACTTCTTAGCCCATTAGCTAGCCTCCATTACGATTTAGTATCTATCAGTAACACTATGCATCACGCCCCTCCTCCCTCTTCATCGGGGGACCTCCCTCTCGTTCCAGCTTCTGAAAACAATTCCTCCATTAACTGGGTCCCGGCAACCCTTGCCAATCAACCAATATCCCGAAAAGAGGATTATTCCAAAGAAACAGGAGGCATCTGGGGTGAGGGATGCAGTGCGGCGACATCCCTCGCAGATAATCAAGATGAGATCACGCTGCGCTCATCACTGGCGCGGCACTTCCGCGCCAACATAGACACTACACACACCGATATCGTTCTGATCATCTGTGGCTTTGTCAGTGGTCTCGTAGATGGCCTATCATTCAACGCCTGGGGAAGTTTCGCCAGTATGCAAACAGGTATGCCTCCACCTCACCCTCTGAGTTCCGCCCAAACAACTGCTAACCAGCCACGCGCAGGAAACAGCGTCTTCATAGCCCTAGGTGCCTCAGGCCAACCCGCCTACCCAGCCTACCTCTGGGCCAAATCCTTAATCGCCCTCACGGTCTTCATCGCCAGCAATATCCTCTTCATCCACGCTTCGCGGGCCCTCGGTCCCCGCCGCCGCTCAACCCTAATCCTATCTTTCACTGTCCAAACCACCGCTCTCCTGGCGGCAGCCATACTCGTCCAGCTAGGGATCATCAACCCCAAGCCCGAGGACCCTCGAGCCCCCATCGAGTGGATGCAAGTCCTCCCCATCTCACTGCTGTCCTTCCAAGCGGGCGGACAAATTGTAACGTCCCGGGTGCTGGGTATCGATGAGATCCCGACCGTGGTGTTGACCACGCTGCTCTGCGATCTGCTAGTAGATCCAAAGTTAACTGCAAAGGCTAACCCGAAGCGCAATAGAAGGGCTGGGGCCTTCCTGGCGTTGTTTCTGGGCGCCATGACTGCTGGAGGGCTGTCAAAGGTTACAGAGATGGCAACTAGTTTGTGGTTTGCTTTTGGATTGAAGTTTCTCATCACGGTTGGGTGGTTTGTGTGGAAGGGGGACGGGAGGAGAGAGGGAAAGAGAGATATTGAGGGTTGAGGGCTTAGTTTGGTATGCCTTTGGACCCCTTCTTAACTTTGAAAAAATCAGTCATGATTCACGGGGTTGCGTTATACGATGTATGAGCTCGACGCTTGTATGTTTGCTTATCATATTGCTGTTCTTAGCGGTAGCTCATGCTCAGGAGTCTGGTTATAGACGTTTTATCAAGGGGAACTTAAGTCTTCTGTCATGTTCGTGTCTATGTGTACTGGCCATGAGACAGTCTAGGAGTGCATGTGAAGATAGACAAATAGGGTTGACAGCCGAGGATTATACCTGCATAGTTTCTTGATTCTGAGTTGCTAACGAGATGGTATATATGGTCAGTCGTCTCTACACGGAATTTGATCATGAATGTATACTTGCCTTTCATCAATGGGCTACTCCTCGGTCCATCGGAGTGGATCTGTGGAGATCCGAGGCTATATGCAGGGATATAAATCTTCAGCTCCGCACTTTTATCATCAGAGCACCTGTTCATCCCCCGTTGGATTCAAACGTCAACATGCAGTCAGATTTAGATTTAGTTCTTGTGAGTGCCACAAATGACGGAATTACGACTATTAAAATCAACAGACCTCATCGAAGGAACGCCGTCGACCAGCGACGGCAAAACTTCTCTACGAGAAAATGCGGGCCTTCGAGAATGACCCCTCACAGAAAGTATGCATACTCACGGGAATGGGCGGTACATTCTGTGCCGGTGCCGACCTTCACGAAGTAGCTGGACAAGATAGTGGCGATGCTACCGGCAAGGAGACAAAAGGAGGACGAAGCCATTTTCAAGCGCCACCAGCGTCTGGCGAGCAATCTCTAGGCCCGATGGGCCCATCACGACTCCAGATCCAGAAACCTATCATCGGCGCTGTCGCTGGGTATGCAGTGGCAGGCGGGTTGGAACTAAGCCTGCTCTGCGACATCCGCGTGGTGGAAGAGGACGCCGTGTTCGGGGTCTTCTGCAGACGATGGGGCGTGCCACTTATCGACGGAGGCACAGTTCGTCTCCAGGCAGTGGTTGGATTGGGCAGGGCACTTGATATGGTATTGACCGGGCGTCCAGTCAGTGCGACCGAGGCCTTGTCTATGGGGTTGGCAAATCGTGTGGTACCGAAGGGGAAAGCTGTGGAAGAGGCTACGGCTATTGCGAAGCAGTTGCTTTCGTTCCCGCAGCTTTGCATGAATGCGGACCGGGACTCTTGCTACTATAGTGCATACCAGGCTAGCTCGTTTCAGGATGCCCTGAGGCATGAGTATGAGAAGGGAGTGAAAGTTTTGGACCTTGAGAGTATCAAAGGGGCTTCCCGATTTAGTCGTGGTGCAGGGAGGCATGGAAGTTTCAAGAATGGTTCGCGTCTTTAACTTCATTCTGAAATTGCGTATAGTCTTTGGATTGGTGGGCCATGTCAGTTTCCAGAACAGTCGATCGAGATTTTTGTTACAATCAGCGCAAATATCATTGCCAGACTCGCGAAACTACTTGTATACAGCTTCTATTACGGCAGAGAAGGTCGTTTTTTTTCAGAAGCTCGGACGGAGGATTCAGCCGAGAGATGAGAATCCATTTCTCACCGCACGATGTTTAAACGTTAGAACTGCCGATGGGAAGCATCATTGTGAATTCCCTAAGGCTTGTCTGTGGACGTATCTTGTATCCATAAGTCGCACGCATGAAGCCAAGGTGTGGTATGCCAGACGTACTTCATGTTACTCTTTAAATCTCGAACACATCCGAGTTAGCAACGCCTATATCTATATTAGTCTACAGTGCTGTCGTGCACTGCCACCGGATCTGTTTCTTTTGCTGGGAAAAAAACGTCACCGCTGAAGAGACCGTCCGAACGGGTCTAGTTGACCGTTGAGAGATGACAGAACCATATGGGCTAGACCAGACAGTGGATGATGGATCCAGCAGCTAGACTGAAGAATGATCCACTTGCCGTATTGTGCGGTGTGAATTAGGTGCTGATGCAGTAGTGGGTAAGCTCTGAATTGTGGCAGAGCATTAGAATAGAGTCTAAAAAAGTCAATGCTAAATAGAGAACTATGTCTTAGGGAACCAAATAAACCACGTACGCTATCGACTGATCCTCCCAATCCCACTAAGAGGGCAGACTGATCAGTCCAAAGTGTGATAGAGTCATTTCTGACATCCACACCTGAGGCAGTGATTGGCCAGCCTTACATCGGTCAGCCACGTACAAACATGCTAAAAATACCCCCTGACCAGCCACACGCTAACCCCGTTCGGTAAGTATCTACTGGTTAGACGCGTAAGGCAACACTCATAAATATTCGACTTCAAGATACAATAAACCGCATAAAGACCTCCTCTCTGTTGTTCCACGTTGTAAAGAGGTAAAGTCACAATGGCACCACACTATGCGATACTCAATACAAGAGCTCTCGATGCTGCGAGCTCTCATCTCGCTAAGCGTGACCTGACCGTCACTCACACACAAGCGGTGACGCTAGGGGTGATGGCCGTGTATGTGGTAGTTATCGCTCTTTTATGGAACCTGCCCTATATCCGATGGTCGCTGTGGCCTTTCAAGGTGAGAAAGACTGTTTTAGTCTGCCAATATTTATGTTACCGGGAGGCTGACGGTTGATAGATGCTGGTCATTGCTTTCCATGAGTTTGGTCATGCGATCACCGCGTGTTGCACCGGAGGAAAAGTTGAATCCATCTCCCTTGATCCCCACGAAGGAGGAGTCACCCATATGCGGGGCGGAATTAGCGCCGTCACCCTCCCCGCCGGATATTTAGGATCATCCATCATCGGTGCCCTCCTGATTTTCGCGGGGTTCGATATTGTTGCTAGCAAGGTTGCCAGCATTGTCCTGGGTGTCTGTTTCCTGCTTACACTGTGGTGGGCCCGAAGAGACTGGCTGACCATCGTCACCATTCTGTTGGCGGTTGGGCTGCTGGTGGCGTGTTGGTTCATTGCACATGGGGAGGCGCTGAAGTGGGTGGTGGTAAGTACTAGCCTGCACTGCATGCTTTATCAATAGACGAGTCACTAATGCGGTTGCAGCTTTTCATCGGTGTCATGTCTGCTCTTTATAGCGTCTGGGATATTGTGAGCCTCCCCACATCTATACTTCTGGTTCTTGCTAACCACACCTTGAATAGTGTGACGACCTCATTATTCGAAAGGTCAACACTTCCGATGCCAGCGTGTTTGCCCAGCGCTATGGCGGCTCTTCCCGCTGCTGGGGTGTTATCTGGTCCATTATCTCCCTCTGTTTTATGGCTATCGGCATCATTGCTGGTATTGCGGCATTCCGGGAGTCATTTAGCGAGCAAGAAGAATCCTCGAAACATTTTATTCCCACTATCTAAGGAGTATTCGACGTTTCTTAGAAGCGGGTAGTATCACGAACATCCTTATCGACGAGAAGACGATTGAAGCCTGTATACCTGGATTGGTGTTGTCTGGATTTTTTTCCTTATACCCCTGTGTTTATGCTGAACCGATATGAATGCGTCACGGATTGAATGTTAGATCTCTTTCTTTAAAGATGGTAGCTTTCGGAGGAATAATCAGTAATTCAATCAAGAGATTTAAAGTTATTAAAGATTATATCCATGGGATGGATACTGGCTAACCATATCTGGTTAGCTTGGTGGGGAGTTCCATTTGAGAGCCAAACATCTAATTTCCCAACTACTCACTGCCTACGAGGGACAGTATACAAGTTGTCATTAAAGCATCCACACTCAACTCATCTCCAAGTCACATATTTCCTATTTCTGTGTTATCGAGGGCGACGTATGACGACATAGACCCTGCCCTCTCGCTCCAGTTTGGAGTCTGGTCAACAACGGGTGCTATAATCCAGCAGTCTTCGACACCTCCAGAGAGCTATATTAATTAAATAGGACCAAACTATTCTTTTTGTAACAATCAGTTTTCATTCCAACAATGGGGCCCATATTGTCCAAGATCAGTGAAACTTACCACGCCTTAGCTGCGTTCTGGTCAGAGCTCTCGCAGAATGCCGCGGAGAGCAATGCCCTTCTACGACGCATCGCCACCCCTGAATTTCCAGCCCTAGATCCGACTATTTCTTTCTGGCAGACTAACCCGAAACATCCAGGTCTAGTTAACGCAAAATCGGAGCAGCTTCCCCAATCGGCGGATGTTGTGATTATTGGCTCAGGTATCTCAGGGGCAAGTGTAGCCTACACGATTCTTACGGAATGCCAAGCGTTGCGTATAGAGAAAAGGGTTGTGATTCTGGAGGCACGCCAAGTGTGCAGCGGTGCAACAGGAAGGAACGGCGGTCACCTGAAGTGTTCTCCCTATTTGACGTATTCGGATCTGAAGGTACTGCTGGGCAAAGAAAAAGCAAAGAGAGTGCTTCATTTCCAACTTAGGCACCTTCCTACAATATTAGAGCTGGTCAAAGACGAAGGTCTCGATGAAGCAGAAGCTAGGGAAGTGGAAACTGTGGATCTGTTCACCGAACAGACAATGTGGGATAAAGCGCAGGAAATGGTTCGAGAACTGCGACGTGATGCCCCGGAATACGCCGAGGATACTATGGTTTGGGACGCTAAACAAGCACAGGAGGTATGTGAGCTGTGACTAGCGAAATTCTCTCCAGCTGACTCGTGTTCAGAAGTTTGGCGCAAGCAGTCATTGCCACGGAGCGATTTCGTACCGTGCCGGCGCCATGTGGCCTTATCGACTTGTTACTTCGCTTTACATGAAACTAACGTCTAAATACCAATCGTGCTTCTCCATTGAAACAGGAGCCACCGTCAGGGAAATACACGTGGATGATAACGACACTGCACCTTACCTTTTGTACACGTCCCGTGGTAAGATACGCGCCACACACGTTATCCATGCTACTGATGCATATGCGCCGAACTTGATTCCTGGACTGAAAGGTAAAATATTCCCTGTTCGTGGCCACATGTCTGCCCAAGCAGCCGACGGTCCCTCGTCTCATCTAGATGGCTCTCGCTCCTGGAGTATTATTGGCAAGAAAGGGTATGAGTATATCACACAGCGGCCCCGAGAATCTGCAGGCCCTCACAGCCCTGGTGGGGAGATCATGCTCGGTGGTGGTTTATGTAAATCGGATGGTAAAGGAATGGATGAGCTTGGGATTTGGAAGGATGACTGTGTCGACCCTACGATCAGTGCTTACTTGAGTGGAATTTGGTCCACCATTCTCCAGGGTGAACATACCCGCGTACTACAACTATGGTCAGGATGTATGGGCTTTACGCCCGATCTCGTTCCCTTTGTCGGGGAAGTCAGTCCGACCTTCACGAAGCGGCGAAGGCCCTCCAATAAACGCAAAGGAATGACCTCCGAATCCGGAAGTGCTCCGGCAAATGAATGGATCACAGCCGGCTTTAATGGCGATGGAATGGTGCTAGCGTGGCTTTCGGGGACAGCTGTTGGACTCATGGTTTTAGGGCGTGAGAATGTCCACCTGGAGGCTCGAGCCGGCCGACCAGCGGGCAAAGTCACGGATTGGCTCCCGAAAGAACTGTATCTTTCCGAACCCAGAGTTCGTGATTTGAGTATCTTCAAACTTGCGCGATTTTTGTAAGGGTTTACCTCGGCAGCACGACGGAACTGAATCAGTATACGATGAGGACTTCGGGGAAGAAACACGGTGTTAAGACATCACATCACCCCATTCCAGTATTCAGAAGACCTAGGCCTACTGGACTCTTGCTGGGCGCTCCGATCTGAAATAAACTTACCAACAAATAGATTGGATCCTGGGCGTTGCCACCAGTAAGCGACCCGAGGATCTCCACCCAGGGGCCCCATAACCCTAAGACGAACCACCACTAAGCATAACTCTAACCCTATAGTCTAAGGCTTTTATTGTAGAGCGGACTTTTCCCCGTGTCGCATCCCGTTAGCCGTCCTAGCCATGCAAGACGGAACCACATGCTCCCCCATTTTTTTTCTTGACCATGCATCCATAACTTGCACCGACTGCTTCTTCGACGTGCATTGATGCGGGGAGCAGTGCGGATCTTTCACCGTGTTGAAAGGAGGAGCACGAGCCAAAATCTGGGGTTAACAGGCACTATGCCTGTGGTATGTGGGTAGAGGACTTTATATACCGATCACTACCCCGTGGGGATGAACCAGATTCCCCAGCAAGGCCTTATCAACCTCTCTTTTATCTGTTATCATGGGCACTGGATCCGTTCTTGAAAGCAAGCCCTCGGTGGAAAACCGGGAGGCAGTTGATGATGCAAGCTCCAACTATAACATCGAACGGCAGCAGGTTCTGTCCGTTGGGCTCAACGATGCTCTCACTAAGGAGCGCATGTCGCCCTGGTCATGGGCGATGGTCCGTCTGTATGGTCTTGTTGCTCTAACTACCCTAAGTAAGGGATTCTCTATACCTCTCTACCACAGCTCTCCGTTCGATTGCTGACATTATAGACTGTTGTATGAACGGATTTGACGGTACTCTGATGTCCTCCATCAATGCTATGCCCACTTTTCATGAGCACTTCGGCACCCGCATGCAAGGTAGTGGCACTGGTATACTCTTTTCCATTTACGCTATAGGCAATCTGGCGGGCGCTGTGATTGCTGCACCCGCTGCAGATACCTTCGGTCGGCGCTTTGGCATGTTCACCGGCTCACTGATCATCATTGTGGGAACAATACTGGAAGCCTCCGCCCCCAAGGTTGCCCAGTTCATCGGTGGTCGTTTTTTGATCGGAATGGGCATCAGTGTATCGAACACATCAGCGCCGATCTATCTGGTGGAGATTGCTCTTCCCCAGTGGCGTGGAATTTTCGGAGGGTTGTATAACGTCGTGGGATATTATATAGGGGCATTAGGTACGACCTCATAATCATCATATAATATGTATCGCTGACGGTTTCATCACAGCCTGCACGTGGATTGCTTATGGAACCGGGTTCATGGATACCAACTGGTCATGGAGACTCCCAGTTGTCATCCAGGCTGCTCCTTCGGTCATCGTCTTGGTGGTGGTGTTTTTCATGCCCGAGAGTCCTCGGTGGCTCTTTGCCAACAATCGACCCGAAGAAGCCCGCCAGATGCTGATAAAATATCATGGCAATGGTAACCCAGAATCTGCGCTTGTTGCCCATGAATGCCGTGAAATCGAGGAAGGTATTCGCTTCGAGGTAGAGACAGGGGGCCGGCGATGGTGGGACTACAAAGTCTTGTTCTCATCCCGTGACATGTTATATCGCCTTTGGCTCCTCTTCCTCGTTTGTGTCTTTTCGCAATTTATTGGCGGATCAGTCATTACGTGAGTACTCCAGATCTTGGCAAGACAGGCAGTGCTAAACCAAGCAGGTACTTCATGCCAGTCATGCTCGAGAACGCTGGAATCACTGGCTCATCCCAGCAGCTGCTTCTTAATGCTCTTAACACGGTATTCTCCTTTATTGGTGGTATCTGTGGCAGCTGCTTCGTCGACCGCTGGGGCCGCCGTACTCTGTTCCTATACGGCACCTTTATCACGGGGTTAATCTATATCCCCATCAATGTTATCTCCTCTTACGAATCAGGCAGCCTCACTACCAGCATGGGTTATGGATTTATCGCTTGTATTTTTCTCTATGGCATCGTCTTCTCCTTCAGCTGGACCCCACTGCAGTCGCTTTATCCCGCAGAGATTCTCCCCAGCCGCGTCCGAGCCAAGGGGATGGCATTCCAGAACGTGGTGTACGGTGGCGCCAACTTCATCAATATGTACGCTACCCCAACGGGGATGGACAACATTGGTTGGCGGATGTATATTATCTTCCGTGAGTATCCGCTCCAATATGCTGCTAATAAGACTGGCTAACCCGGGCAGTGGTCTTGCATTTCCTTGAATACATCTTCATGTTCTTTACCCTTCCGGAAACCAAGGGTCGCACTATCGAAGAGCTGGAAGAGCTGTTCCTCGAACGGAATCCCGTCAAGGCTTCATTGAAAAAGAAAGAGGTGGTCGTCCGTGAGGGCATGGGCGTCAAAGAGGTTGGCGAATAGGACCGGCTATTAGGCGACCGAGCAACCCTCTCCCTCTACCGGTTGGTCTCTATTCCGGTCTGTGTTACCCCAAGTGTTGTATACTCTCAAGCGCTCCGTATGTAGTCGTGGAATTCGGCGTTAGGATAATCTCACATTTCATCTCCAGTTGACATGCCAAAAATAAAATAAAAAGAGTACACGCAACATGCAATTAAACTCAGCCAGACCTGCCCCTGTCATTACGAAGTCACTGCAACCTCAAGAGGCTGAGGCAACTGGCACGTCGATCCGGAGACCCTTTTGATTCGTACCTTGCTCCTGAAGGACGGCGAGATCCACATTCAATGCCAGAGGTGGAAGATGATTGCTGGATTGCCGAGTTAATTTTAAGAGGGAGAGTCTGGTCACCTCGTATTCTCCGGCGACTCGCCAATGGCATCGTAACAAACCCGCCGATCGACTCCATCCCCACCCGAGATATTTGGTCATAGTAACTTCGCTCGACAATCTGATACGGAGTCCCATTCCCACCAGTTCACATGCCACCTTGCCGCTGATTCCTCAATGTTGTATCCACGTCCCATGGGAACATGACAAGACTAGTCTAATGCTTCGCCGGGTCTATATGTCATAATGAGTGAATGGTAAGGGTGGAACGAGCAGAAGTCGAGCGTACAAGCGTAACGTAGGATGCA
Source organism: Aspergillus bombycis (assembly GCF_001792695.1). Taxonomy (NCBI): domain Eukaryota; kingdom Fungi; phylum Ascomycota; class Eurotiomycetes; order Eurotiales; family Aspergillaceae; genus Aspergillus; species Aspergillus bombycis. The sequence goes on along the minus strand of NW_019170187.1, from coordinate 23,283 downwards.
ATGGCCTGCAGATCCAACTATCCAGAAAAGGTAATTATCGACCTGAATACGATCTCGCACGTCCATCTAGGAATGGGTTTAATGCTGAAAACGACTTGAGGATAGCTCGTAATAAAAAAGTTTGATTGCTCTGCAGCAGCCTCTGCTCTCCTTCTCTCATTTCCTCTTCCTCTCTTCATGGACTTCCATACTTCCACGCTTCTATACTCGATCTATCAATCAACCTTCAAACCAGCAAAGCATAACACATCACCAACAGTCCCAGAGAATAGCCCCAAAAATAATCCAGAAAAAAAAAGAAACCCCACAATTCAAATCGACCAGGGAAATCAACAGAATAAAAAGATAAAGAGAGAAAGAAAAAAGAGAAAAATGAAATCCCTCCCCCTCCTCACCACCCTCCTCCTAACCCTAACCACCACGCCAACAACGCAAGCATGGACCTTCACCTGGCGCAACGCCTCCAACACCCCCTTCATGGAGCGCAGCACGTCGCCGGCGCCCTGCACGCAGATCGACCAAGCAGAAGGCAAGGAATTCGTCTTCGAGCCCAATAATAGCCCCTACTCGTTCTACATCTGGTCCAACGACAACTGCTCGGGTTCCTACAGCGGGTTCACGCCGCCGTCGCGGTGGGGCAAGAAGGCGTCGACGGATTTGCGCTCGTTTATGGTGAATTATGGCGGGAATGATGGGCCGTCGACCACTGCTGTCCCTAGTTCTTCTTCTACTTCTACTTCTTCTTCTAGTTCTACGTCGACGGAGACGTCTACTGCCACGGGGGGTAGTGCCACTACCACTGCTACTGCCTCGGCGAGTGCGACCTCGTCACCCGGTGACCCACCCGGCTCGTCGTCGGGGATATCCGGGGGAGCGGTCGCGGGGATCGTGATCGGCGTGGTAGCCGGGATAGCGGTCGTGGGAGGAGCGTTTTGGCTTGGGCGGCGGCGGCGGGACAGATCTGGAGTGAACCCCGGCCAGGGCTTCGGGTCTGCGTCGGGATCGGGACCCGGAGCGGGATATGTGCAGCCGGGGACGCCGATTGGGGGGTCCGATGCGATGCCGTATGCCGGGGGTTACATGGGGGCAGAGGTGGCCAAGGCGCCTCTACCTTCCATGTATGAGAATCATCCGATGAGTCCTGTTCCTGCGTATCAGCCGCCCGTGGGACAGCAGTTTGCGGAGTTGCCGGGGGAGAGTGCGCGGGTGGAGATGAGTGATACGTCGAGGGTGAATGAGTTGGAGGGTAGTGCGAAGCGGTGATTGTGTGTGGGGGAATTTGTTTGTATTATACATTGGTCCTTGGGCTTGGTTGTGTGTTCGTGTGTTCGTGTGTTCGTTTTGGCATTTTGGTTGAATACCCCGGTGGTTTGCATTGTTGGTATACTCTTCGTAATCTATGTGCATATTCTTTCATACTGGCTGTCGTAGGCTTGTAACTACGAGGGTAGAAGATGAGTTTTTAAGCTGCCTATTCGAACAAGGGTTTGAGAATAGATCAATGGAATTCCTATTCATCGGCTATCAAACAGAGCTTATGAGAATCACTAGGTATTCCCTATGTGTACGAAGAAAATCATAAAACTGGAATACTTCCTATAATGCATTATCATCCATGGAGCCTGTCCGATAGTAGAAAAGAAAATGATATGTTGAGAAGGTAAAAGATCGTGAGCGAAACCAGGCTCCCCTATCACAACAGTATGATACAAGCATCCCCCGATACATGGGGCCTTATCGTAACTCTGTACATGGGACCACCATGCGCGCTTCGCTGAATATCTGTGACTCCAGATCACGGTAAACATTGCGATACCACGCTGTTTTTATGTGCAATGCTGTCAAAGAGATTGAAAGAAAAAGGTGGCAAAGAGAAAGGAACTGATAGGATGGAAGGCCCAAAGGAGCCCATCACTGATGAACGCCAAAACTCCCGTGCCAGCTGTGCTGTAGACCTGCAGAACGATAGTACTGACCACGTAAATGAATGCCAAACTCAAGCAAGTAATATGACGCTAGTGATTATGTTCAGGGTATAGGGTATCGTGAGGCTTCTCGGGGTATCGACATGGGTGGCATGCGACCTCCGACCCCACCAGCAGCACCACCTCGACGCATACCCGCTCGCAAATCAAAGTCGGGGTTGTTCTCCAGCAAGACGTTCTGCCTCTGTTGGGCCGGAAGTGGAGGCGGCTGCCAGCGCGGGTTGATAGGCCGCTCTGAGATTGATGTAAAATGGCTTATATCGCTAGTAGTGGGTGAGCTGGGTCCTTCAGCCAAATCTTCCGTCAGTTTCGGCTCACCAGAACTACCCGGCGTCAACACAGAGGGCAGCCGTGGGTTGCCCACGGCATGCTCATTACGATTAGCAAAACGAGGATCGGCATCTTCGAAGTAATCTGCTGACTCAGAACGAGCGTGGTGCGGGGTGTGAGTAGGCTCCGCCGTCCGGTAGGCATGGACGGGTGAGGGTGAATATCCGGGGCGACGCTCAGCCTGCTCCCAGGCAGCGCGAGGAGGAACATATGATCTGTTCGCGGTTAGCTAGGAATACGAGATAGTACGGATCAAAAGCTCATTTTTGTCTTACGCTGTCCGGCTATAGAGGCTCGAAGGGCTGACAGGTTCGGGCTGGCCATCTGCCGACAGGGCATGTGGTTGCTGGTCTAGCAAGACCTCCTGAGACACCGGCTCCGCCGAGCCTGTTCGCCTGGGCTGCGGTGTCATCTCAATCGCCTGACCTACCGGGCTGCCATCCGGTGGCGACACGGCCATTCCAATTGGTTCAGGAGACGGCTGACGCATGGAGCTGGGCGGAACATCGTAGTCGTATCTCTCCTCCTCTGGTGGCGGCATCGGTCGCGGCCCAGGATTGGACCCATAAGCAAACGGTGGCGGTCCTCGATATGCGCCTCGTCCTCCTCGCATCGTGCCCATGGGACTACCTCGACCACCGGGGGGAGGGGCTCTGGGTCCACCATAAGGACCCCCACGGCCGTAGCCTCCGCGAGCCGGATAACCACCCCGTCCACGCGGGGCGAAACCCGGTGGGGGTGGTCCCCTTCGTGAGCCCATACTACCATCGGAGTATTGATTGCGCAACCGGGGATCACCCGGACCAGGTCGCATGCGAGCGCCGGGCCCGTAGGGACCAGATGGTGGAAGCGGGTTTCCGAATTCGTCTCGGGAGGGGTTGTATGGCGGCCCGTTCTCACGCATCTGAGTGGGATACGGTTGGTCTGGTAATGGAAAATCGTTGGGTGGTGTTCGCGAGTTCAGCGGTATGCGGTCGTCATCACTCTCGTGCGTTGTCGTCCGGAATGTCGCAAACGTGGGACCAGTGTCAGATCCGGGAGGTGATCCAGTCACGAAAGGCTCCTTTGTCTCCGCATTGAGCGGCTTCGGATCGTTTAGTCCTGCGGCTGCTGCGGCGGCATTCTGGCGATTGTAGAAGTTTTCGCCACTCATCTCGGCGTTTTCAGCGATGCGCCTCTTTCGCGCCTTGCGACTTACGAGGGTTCGGCGCATCGCACAAGTAACCACACCACAGCTGACGAGGAGGATAGTCGCGCCGAGTACAATCCAGCCACCCCATCCTAAATGAGGGACGAAGAGCAGGATATCCACGAGGAACGCAAGGAGGGAGACGAGAAGCGTCGGAAGTAGCAGGATCAACAAGACGAGTAGGTAGCGGGGCGAATGCGACGGACCATGGAAATGAGCTGCGGCAGCCATACAAAGGCAGATTAGGGTAAGAAATGCGGCGACCGGATGAACGATTAGAATGGACGAAAGCGATCTTCGGGTGTTAGAAGGGAGGTTGAAGTCATCGCCGGTGTCCGAGAGGTCCTCTGTCCATAGGTTAGCACTGGAAGGTTAAGTCGTGCCGGCGGGCCACCAGACGCACCATTAGTGTAGCCAAGATGAATATTGGTGCAGTGACCAGCTTTACAGTAGCCGAAAACCCCATAGTCGACGGTATCGAACGTCGCCAGCGGGATCCCTTTGACGATAGGGGTGGAGATAACGGATAAAAGCAAGAGAACGAAAGCGATCAGGAGCAGGATCGTGAGGGGAGTCGCGGGTTTGAGAAGCATGGCGGAGGGGCGGAGTTGCCTAGCGATAGACAACCCGTCTTAAAAATGAATGACGAAGACGTTGAATCAAGTAACGATAAGTATCGCAACCACTAGGCAGGTGGCAGCGACACACGCAGTCAATGGTAGAAATGAGAGTTCACAGCATTGGCCGAAACATTGCTGTTGATCTCCTGAAATTGTTGGGGGAGGGGGGAGGGGGAGGGAGAGAACTTGGGGAGGTGAGCGCTTGAGTCCCGTGAGAGAACTCGTCCAGTACTAGCAGTACGATTGTATGTTTGATAAGCTGGAGGGGACACAGCCAGACTAAAAAGCTAGTAAATGCATGTATCAACGTTGGAATTCACAGATGAAAGATATCTCGTGCGGACAATCTATTTAGGCTTCAAAAGAAAAGAAAAGGCAAAAAGAAAGAATGCGACGATAAAGGGCAGAGGGAAATTGGAGGTCAATGATGGTCGAGAAGGAAAGGATAAGGGAACGAATGAATGAATGGAGTGGGGAGAGAGAGACGGAGAGAATTAATTGATCGAGCCAAAGCGGGTGGAAAGGCGACCCCATCCTTGCCTCAGGTATCCAACCCACATGACGGCATTGCCACGATAACTACTGGTAGTTAACTAGTTAACTAGTATACTGTGCAAGTCCTCCGCTTCCTCCTTCAGTTGTCAACACCCTTACCTTCAACGACATTGCACTTCTACTACTATTTTACTGACCCTTTTATCTGCCAGTGCATGCCTTTCTCACCTCTCTGGCACATAGTTTCTAAAAAGTTTCGCATCCTTAAATACCAACCGACTCGAGTCGGGAACTCTTCGTGGTGGCTGTGTCTCCGTCCGCTTAGCTTCCCGTCAATGCGACGGTTCCCACTTAAATGCCCTTCTGATTCGCCCGACCAACAATCACACTCGGTTGGATCCTTTCACGAGAGACCTATAAACCCACCCGAGTAGTTAACAGCTTTTCACACTGATGGCGGGTTTCAAATACTACAGTATTCCTTCCACTGGTCATGGTTTATGGCATATACATACACATGTACTACTAACCTTTTGAGAAGGCAGAGTCTCAGCATGTTTGATTGCGTCTGGTCTGATTGAAGTTTTGCCCGAATGAAACAAACAAGTGTGGCAAGATACGCGCTAAGGCTATCAGTCCCGCCGAAGCGTTTTACGCATCGTTCCAAAGCTGTCTCTTTGAGTTTATCGCTGTTGTGATCAGGATTCAGGGGTGGACCAGCAAATTTAGCGCATCCAAAGGTCGGATATTTTATTAAAGGACACTTTTCCTACCCACTTCACTGATCCTATCGTTGACCGTTCAAGATTATTCGGGCAAGATCTAGCTTTCAAGCCTAGTGGACCACACGGGATGAAAGTGCCCAGTACAGGTTCCTGATGGAACTCTGCGTGTACCCTCATACCCAGTCACTAGCGAGCTTTTTAAGATACGTAGCACTCACCCGTCGATGGCTCAGGATTTTCAGGTACAAACCACCTTTACGTACCTCAGTGGAGGCGGTCTCGATGCCGCCTCCACTTTTTGCACTGAGTCCAGAGCCCAGAGCCCACCCGCCGAGTCAAAAGTACTCCAGGTCGGTCATCAGATCATTGTGATGATTTAGATAGGGGTGGTCTCTCATCAGCATTGCATTTACAAGCTCTTAGCATACCACAGCTTTCGCGGCATTTTCCTTTGGAAATTATGTTGAAAGAAAAAGGGGAGGGGATAAAGAAGTGCAATCCTCGCTAACAATGCGATGGCTTCGCTTACGATCAGTCTATAGCACTTTGATGTACGGAGTACGGAGTATACTAATTCTAGTGGGCAAGGATCAACCACTTGTTGCCCCGCCCTTGGGACCCTTGAATACAACATTATTGTCGTGCAGTTTTTACTACGCCATATGTTGCCTCGTCAGAGGGTTACCCAGTACTTAATTGTTTGACATATAGACATTGGCGATCCTCTTGCTGCCCTAATTGGGTGTGAATCTCTATGCAGGATGAATGGGAGGGATTACTCCCCTGATAACCTTAACACACCTTCAACGTCCGTCGATATATCTCGAGGTACCTTGCTTGATCTTCGTGCTCAGGCCACATTACTCGAGTCCCAAGGTATCGGGGTGGTTCCACGCATGGGTTGAGTTCCGGGAGAGTCTGATAGACATCGCCGAGCAGTACCAATAGAACCTAATCCCGATCTAGACAATAAAATGCAAGCATGCACCATTACTGCTTCGAAACGCGAACTATATGCTCAGAAGCCGGCAAGGTTCTAGATCACAGAACTTTCCTCAGCACTGGAATCGCACGTCGGGAAGAATTTCAACTTCTTTCTTTCTGTCTTTCTTTTTTTTATCAACTGGATTATTTATCTTATTTAATTATTTCCTTTGATCCTTGCCTTCGTCAGGGGTTCAGCCACTTTGACAATATCGAGGGTTGTCAAGACAGGGATGAAGTTTGTTCTGTTGTCTTGGCCTTCAGTAGAGCCGCTGGAGCCGCGACGGTCTTGCTTGTTGTAACAAGAACTAGATATCAATCCAAACACCGTGTCAATAATCAGGGCATTCTGAGCTGAAGACATGGAAGAAATCGAAAGATAAAAAAAAAGAGAAGAGAGAGAAACAAAAGCAAGTATGTCGCACGTGGAGCATCTTCGTCATCCGGCTTTGCAATTGCGGTCTCCCTTGTTTACATATCCCCATCTTCCGGTATGTTTGGCGGCGGCAAGGAATCACGATGGCAAACCCTGGTCTGGAGTATGGATCTCACATCCAAAAGCCATACTATGGATTTAATATCTCCCTGGCTTGATTAATCCTTATTCGATCAATTCTAGAGTTTGATGTGACTCGGAGGTTGGGTGCTGCCGCGCCTACCCCGATTGTACATATGTGGCATTGACATGTACGACGCGACAGAAGGCGAATAAACTAACTCGAATCTTGCGGAATTTATTGGAGTTCGATAGAGTTGAGTCAGTTATTCGGCAAAAGGCACCGACTTACGAATCGGGACCCAGTCTCTGCAGGTCGAAGAATTCCATTCATGGCGTGCGTCGCGATGGTGATAAGTGTGTCTCACTGTCACGTTGATCACCGAACTCAAGTATGCACGGCAAATCTGACGGTAAAAAATAGAATACATAAATACTAAAAAGCAGTTGAAGCTCTGGATTGCCTGACATGAGTCTCTTCCTGCTTTTCGTGAGACTCTTAATTGCTCACACGGGGATATACACGGCCAGGAGTTGCATTTGCTGACCTGGGTGGATGGTCTATTTCACTTCTCGCCCTTCTTTCTTATCCTCTTTTCTTGATTAATTTTTTACATGGTTTTTTTATTTTTTTGGTGAAGAAGAATTGCATAATGGCGTTTTCCTCTGTAATTCGAATATTTTCCTTATGGCTTCTGATTACACACGCCTGGGCAGTCGGGATTGAGGACTTGATCCATAACTTGATGAAACCTGTGGGAAATGCTATATCTTTCTTCCCGCCGCTAGACTGGGTCCCTCATCCGAAGTGAGTTCGGTGTGCCCCCAGCTGTGCCCTCTCAAGCTTTTAACGGTTCACTATGATAGGGGAATACCGTTTCCTACAAAAAACGACACAGCGGAACCTTGGAGACATCTTAACACTGCACCCGTGACTCATGCGCCCATTGCCAGTTCGGCTACTTGCTCGGCTATTAATGGCTCATCTGGGTATTGGTATGAGAAGACCGAGCATAAAGACCAATCATCGTTTTTGAGTTCGGACTATAAAGACAGCTACAAGGTTTTTCGGAACGTAGTGAGTGATTATAACGCCGACAGCACAGGAATACAAGATGCTGCACCTGCCATACAGAGGGCCATTGAAGGTATGCACCACTTACCAGGAATGTATTTTGGACGAGGACAATTGCTGAGGGTGAAGTGTACTGGCAGCGGGGGCATCAAACGGGCCTTCTCGGAATTCCAAATCTATGGGCACGACGGGACAACCAGCTGTAGTGTATCTTCCGGGAGGTACATATCTTTTGCAAACCTCTCTCCAACTCTACACAGGAACTGTGTTGCTCGGTGACCCGACAAACCCACCCGTTTTGAAAGCCGCTTCTGGGTATTCTCTGGACCACATCGTTTACGCCAAGGATCCTAATCACGAGGGGACAAACAACTTCTACATTGGCATTAAGAATATTGTCCTAGACTCGACCGGGGTCGATTCGGCTAAGTCCCTGAGCCTCCTTGACTGGACTGTTAGCCAAGCAACACAACTCACCAATGTCGCGTTCCATATGCCCACGGGCAGCAAACATACCGGGTTGACGACGCAGTATGATTATAATAGTAATATCATTGTGGTAAGACCTACTTGCAAACTGACTATCAGCATGTGGTCCTGACAGCACGCAGAATGACCTATCGTTCAGTGGTGGTAATATCGGGATGAAGCTGAGCGGGCAGCAATGGGTTTTCAAAAATCTCACTTTCACTGGGACAACTATCGGGGTAGTTGCAGGGGCCACCGATATTATCTTCTTAGGATGTCGTTTCGAACAGGGGAGCATAGGTATTAATGCGAGTGAGACGTCGGGCTCCTTGACCGTGATCGACTCCAGCGCCTCAAACCTAGACACCTTCATCACCTCCAATGACTCGGGTGGTGCAGGGAACGCAATTGTCTTGGAGAATGTTCAGAGTTCCGGAGTGACTGTTCGTCTGGGAGGCAACGCTGTGCTCACAGGAGGTGTAGCGGACACCTGGGTCCATGGAACTCTGGTAAGCAACTCTTGCCGATAGAAAGCATCAACTTCTAACTGGTCACGGCAGTACAATTCTGGAAGCTTCAGCAAAGAGCGTGTTGAAGGGAGGATTGTCGTAACCAACCGGGCTTCGTCTCTGGTCTCGGGAAATAAGTATTACACGGCTTCGCCACCGACTTACCAGGACTACAAACCAAGCGAGGTTCTGAATATCAAGTCTGTGTCCTCTACCCCTGTCTATGGAGATGGCCAGACAGATGACACGACAAACATCAATAGAATCCTGGCCGAGAATAGGGACTGCAAACTGATATACTTCCCTGCGGGTACCTATATCGTTACGGATACAATCTTCATCCCTGGCGGTACGCGAATTATTGGGGATGCGTTCGCTTCGACTATCAGCGCGGTCGGGAATAACTTCAAGGATGAAGCTTATGTTCGCGTTATGATCCGGGTAGGATACCCGGGAGATATTGGGGTCGCGCAGATCAGTGACATGCTCCTTACCGTTGGAGACATTTTGCCAGGCTGCCAATTAGTGAGTTCTCCACTATTTCAAAATCTATGCGCCATTTACTAACAAGTCCTCCTCCCTTAGGTGGAGGTTAACATCGCCGGAAAGAGCCAAGGAGACGTAGGATTCTGGAATGTACATTTCCGTATCGGAGGTGGAGTCGGCAGTAGGGTCCACAGTGATTGTACCAGCTCGCCTGACAACTGTAAAGCCGCTTACGGACTACTCCATCTGACGAGTACTTCGTCTGCTTACATCGAGAACATGTGGGGGTGGACGGCAGATCACGATCTCGATGGATCCAGTTCGCAGACCATATCCACTGGCAGGGGTCTTTTGGTCGAAGCAACTGCCGCCACATGGCTTATCGGCACCGGCTTTGAACACCACACTCTCTATCAATATAATTTCGAGCACGCACACAATGTTCTTGCCACCATGCAGCAGAGCGAAACCCCATACTGGCAAGGTGTAGGAGGCACACTCGCACCAGCTCCATGGGGGAACTACCTGAGTGCAAGTGATCCGGACTTTTCATGGTGCGCTGGGGACGATGCGACCTGCCGGATGGCGCTATTCGAGCGGATCAATGGTGCATCAAACCTCTTCCTCTATGGAGGCTGCAACTGGGCATTCTTTAACAACAATGGCGGCTGCAACGGCAAGTGTCAAAAGAACGCAGTCCAAATTATTGAATCATCTGCGCTGTACTTGTATGGCACGAACACCAAGAGCACGGAAAATATGATTCTGGAAGGCTCGACGACGATCGCAAAGGAAGATGACAACGCTGGTGGTTGGGGCGGAGTCATTGCAGCTTTCTTGTACAAAACGTGAGGAAGCCCACGAGGAGGAAGATAAAAGGGGGAGTGGCATATATATACAGGTTTTATCATTCTGGTCAATGATAAGAGAACCAGTCCTTATATAGATAGATTGTCACGTACGTACAGCGGCTGCGTGCACACTCGACATATCCTTGCATCTCATTATGTCCTTGCATTTACGCTAGTTTACACATTTCCTATGGGCGCATGGTTTTGAAAAGTCATTTCTGCATCCTAGAACAGAAGAGAAGAACGTTGCTAAATCAATTGACGGGTCAAAGACCAACCAAGAATATAGTCGCTCACTCTATCTCCTGAGAGTAATCGGCACCCGCTGGGGCAAAGAAATCACATGTTGTGCTTGTGCCCTATGAGCATTGTCCACTGGTTCGGGCCGCAAACCAACCCCTACTACTCCATACTAGTACTGCTAGTGATGGTACCTGAACTACTTCCCGTCCTCTGTTCCATGCCAACACACTCATGCAAGGTGTGATGCCTTGTCCAACCATGTTGCTTTTCACCCCTTCCTGACAGGTTCTCAACACCAATAATATGAAGCCATGTTGAAGACAAATTCTAACCAGATCGATCGAGCTTCAAGCGACCGGTGGCTGGGACCCCGAAGGTGGCTGGGGGTTTCCCGACCAACCAGCCCGACTCAACCCAACCACCTCACGATGGACAGCAGCGATGTCCGTCGCTTGACAACCTCGGGCTATTTCGCCCTTGCGTCTTGACTGAAATTATCGACACTTGATATCTCACTCAGAGGTTCAATACCTGCGCCTTGGGAATGCCCATCACCTATCATTCGCTGCAATTGAGCCGTCATGCTTGCTTCGGGGTCCGGGAATGTAAGTCTGAGGACCGTCAGCTGTAAGTACAATTTAGAATTCGCATTCCCCATCTCATGGCCAGTCCGACCGACCGAAAGTTCTGATGCTGATTCCTTGTAGCAAATAGGCCGCAAGTCCTGCGTTCCGAGGATCAACAGTCGGTTGCCGCTTCGGACGACTACTATTCTTTTTCAGATCGCACTTCCAGTTCGAGGTCTCCGAGCAACGGCAGTCACGCTACCGTTGTGAGGTATGCCACGCCGATGTCCCACCCTGTGTCTCACACTTCATCCCCCGCCATCTCGAGAACGCATCTAGGCCCACCCATGGTTGGATCAACCTCCCGCCTAGAGCGGCTAGTGAGGATGCCAAACGATAACAAAAATGCGCCATCGCCTGCCGCGAATACTGTTCGCTCCGTGCAAGACAGAGAAGTTTACATGAGTCCAATGACCGAGAGCACCAGTCGCCAGGTCCCTAGTGACAGCTATGCGGGACCTCCTCCCACACCCGGCATGGATGACGTTCCATACATCCGATTTGCTATTAACCAACTTACGCGCGAAGAAGATTCTCATGGTTTGCGAAGGCCGAGCTCAGTTGCAAGCGAGGATTATCCGGCTGAGCGGCTCATTTGGGACGAAGGATTGGGGTATTTCATCCGCTCACCTGAATCGAATCATACGCCTCCCGCCCAGCAGCCGCTGTTGCAGCATCCCTCACCAGAGCCGGTCGACAGGTCCCATCAGGATTCGGTGGAACCGGAAGCCTTTATCGCAGTCGAGCCTCCCAAAGATAGCTTGCTCTATCCACGCCTCAACTACGTGCCGTTTGTGTTACGGCCGTGGGCTCTGATTGTGGTCATCCTCTGCTCTTTGCTCATGATCGCTGGTATTATCTTTTGCAATGTGTGGTCTCAGAGACACCAGGGCTTCTGGGATTATGATGGCCAAGGGGGTGGGCGGTACTTCGTCGCTCAATTTCTCCCGCAAATTTTGGCTGTCATTATCACGGTTTGGACTTTCGTTATCCAGGCAGCAGTATATCGCACAATGCCATTTGCGATCATGGCCTCGGAAAGGAAGCTAGGTCAAGTGTTGCATCGCTTACCGATTCTATCGCGGAACTTTCTAGTTCCAGACTTTTCGCAGTTTCGACATGGAGAACCGTTGGTTGGGTTCTCTTTGGTCTTAATATGGCTCTCGAATTTGATCGCGTTGCCACTGCTAAGTTGCTTTTTCCAAGCAAAGTGGTTCATCGTCGATGGGCAAGGGACATGGCGTTGGGCTGCTGTGCAGGATGTTGGCTGGACACTGGTAGCGATGTACGGACTGCTGACCGTTGGATTGGTTTTACTGATGTTTCGCTTTGTTCGCACTTGGTCGGGACTAATGTGGGATCCAATCAGCCTGGCTGATCTGGTCTCGATCATTCAGCGGTCCAATATCTTGCGGGATTTTGAGCAATCCGAAATATTGCCCGATGTAGGCGATTCGCTCAACCCTAGAATGCTTCGGCTGGGTTATTGGCAATTATCCAACCGGGATGCGACGTTCTATGGTATCGGTGAGGTTGCAGCGCCGCTAGGAAACCCGTCTCTCCACCTCAGCGAAAAGAGCCGCGAGAAGCAACCATACGGGTTATCCAGGGTTTCCTACGATATAGAGCAGCAAATCGGAGAGGGGAAGTATGGCTTCGATGAGCACATATACTCGCCATCTGTTCGTTACCGGTGGACTCCATGGTTTCTTCGAGACACTTTTATTGTCGCATGGACAGTTACTATCGGTGCACTTTTTATTGCTTTCGTGCTGGTCAGCTTTATCCATGACGCTATTAAAGGGGGCTTCCCACCACGGCTTCCCACACTCCCGTCGCCTAAGTCCTTTTCCTCGTCAAACTTCTTGTACAGCTTCATCCCAGCACTCATCGGGAACGTCCTTTTCCTCGCGTGGCAGCCTATTGATGTGTATTTCCGTGCCCTGCAGCCATTTGTCTCGCTCTCTTCCCCGGAGGGTGCACCGGCCGATCAAAGCTTGCTGTTGTCTTATCCGTCGTGCCTCCCCTTCCATGTGACAGTACTGGCTATCCTCAACAAACACTATAAGGTAGCCTGGATCTCCTTCATGAGCATTGCCTCGGCTGCTATCCCTATCTTGGCTGGTGGTGTCTTTATCGCTCTCAACTACCCTTCGCAAAGCGAAATACGCATTGCCGCTCTGATGCCGGCATTCTACGCCATGGTTGCGTTTTGCGCATTATACACAGTGTCGTTCTTGTGTATCTGGCCCGGTCGCCGCCGCTACCTGCCTCATGATATTACCACGCTCGCCGATCAGATAAGCTTTCTCTACCAGAGCCCTTTGCTCTCGGATAAGATACTCCGTGAGCCTCGGAGCAAAGCTGATCTTGTTACGCGACTCGTCATGGCACCCCCTGGAGACAGGGATTATCCTATGTATGGCTTTGGAATCTATGTAGGGCGTGATGGCAAAGAACATCTTGGCATTGATCGCTTTCATCGGCCGGGTCGGGCAGACATGTTGATTACAACGGGGTCGATGAAATGATAGCCGGCGTTCTTGGGACTTGTTTCTCTTCGCAACTCCCTACGGTCCGGAGAGATGTCCACTGTGTTCACAGGTTGCGTGGTGCACTCGACTTGGCGTTCTCCAAGAAACCAGGATTCGCACAGCATTTAGATGGCGTATGGTTCAATGATTTTATGATTGTATGATTCAATATGGGTGATATGAATTTTCGGTTTACGTTTGACATGATGGAGGAAGGTAATGATCGATAATGAGATATGCTGATGATTTTTGTTGATTCCCATTTGTGTTTTGAGATCCCTAAAAAGAAGAACATTCTGTGTGTCCATAGCTCAGATATAATAGTCGTTTCCTTTTTACATGTTTAGACAGAGTGATGTCATTTGATTATCTCGCCGATAAGATAACGGATTCCTGACTCATCTGCCACGTGAGCTATCAGCTAAGCCACTTTGGGCCGAGACTCTTGCCCCGTTTCTTGGACGATATGACTACTACTTCTACTTCTGTCAATGGTTCTAGGCTCCAGCTTACTTTATATTCAAGTATCGCTCGTGTCGATTGTCAAAACACCTTGTTGATTAGCGTCTCGATGAACGGCTTCGCTGAGGGATTGGCGTGTTGTACATACTACAGGATCAATGCAGCGAATCCATAATTACTAAAGCCTAATCTCCTTATCGCCTGCTTTGATATCCACACATGAGCAAAATTACATAGTGCTGTCATCATGGTTTACCGTGGGAAACCTAGCACGGGCTGTCAAAATTGTCGATCTAGACATATTAAGGTATGTAGTGTGTGTGCATATCTGGGATTTGGCATCGTGCTAATGGCTGCAGTGCGACGAAGCTCGTCCTCACTGTAAGGCCTGTGTCCGGACCGGCCGGACCTGTCCCGGATATCCGCACCCGCTCGATGTGATGCTAAGAGATCGAACGGCCTTCCAGCGCAAGAAAAGTAATGTTTCTAAGGCCAAGGCAGTTAATACCACAATATGCAAAAAGGGTTCGAAGGAGCCATCTTCTCCATTGACGGTGTCGGAGACGACCACGTCGCCTTCCACTGCATCCGCTACATCATTCCTGAACTCCCCAGAGGTGGAAAATTCGCCCGTCTCCGTTAACGCTGTGAGAGCTCTAAGCCCTAGTCTTCCCAGTAGTTTGTACCTACCCTTGGAGAGTACAGTTACCTCTTTGTTCTTCAATTCCTATCTTCATCAGCCAAGAGACCCTCTCATTCGGATCGGGTTTATGGAGCTTTTGCCCGATCGATACTTCAATGCTCGGCCTGGAACTCCTTTATATCTGGGTACACTGGCTGTGTCATTGTTCTCTGTCTCTGCCTGGACAGGGAATCGTTCATTCCTCCACTTGGCGGAGCAGTTCTTCGTGAGAGCTTTATCAAATACAAGGGTAGCCTTGCAGGGCAACCTTGGTGAAAACGTGGTCGAGACGATAATGGCAGTTCTTTTGCTTTCTGTCTATGAGGTGAGTCTGGGGAGATTCTATGCCTATCCGATGCTTAGGATTAATGATGGTGTTAGGAGTTTTCTGCTGTCAAAGAGCACAGAATTGCAGCAAAAACTCATCTGCAAGGGGCAATTGCTTTAGTCAACAGCGGCTACATGCCACAAAGTGAGGACACTAATTCGCAAATAGTAACAAACTCAATACAATGTCAAATTGTCTGTTCGGAACTCCGAAAATCCACAGGCCCTGTTGCTGATAGCTTGTTCTAGATTAAAGCCTCGACGATACCGGCTTATCCGACCATCGAAATACCAGACGTGTGGCCTATGGCAGCCCCAATACCCCAGTCTGCATCATCACAGCTGACAGCGGCCGCAACTGAGTTAGTAGATCTTAGACAGGTGTGGGATAAGTTCGCATCACAACCGGAACTGTACGGCGCAGATGAAATCAGTCGCATATATTCCATGGCCATGATTCTCGACAATAAACTTTATGCCTGGACATGGGCTCTTCCCCAACATTGGGCCCCAGTTCCGGCAACCATGGTACCCCAATCGGTCCGAGAGGCAGGTATGTTCAAAAACAGGTGTGATTGTTATACAGAGATGTGGATAGGGAGCACATGGAATACCTATCGAGAATCTCGGATTGTTGTCCAAAGCATCATCCTCAACTGTCTCCGTCTGCTCCCGAACCTTGGCACTCCTGACAGGGTTGAAGCAGTGATATCTACTATTAGAGAAATGGCCACCGATATTTGCGCTGCAGTCCCCTTCTTCCTAGGCAGCCAGACAATGTCAGTTCATCTGGACCCCTCCAAGGTTGAGTATCCCGAGGCTGAGGAGCGCCGGGTGACTTCGGCCCATCAACAGACGGCTCCCCTTCTTGGCGGGTGGTTAATTCGGTCCGAACTTGAGTATCTCTGCTCGCCTGACCTGTGCTTGCCTGAGGAGCAGCAGACTTGGGTTAAGAGCCAGATGCATAGAATCTGGCGAATCTACACATTCGAATCCCGGGTTATATGATACGCTGGGATGATTTTTCCATCGGCTTCAGCGTTTGGCACTGGTATATATTGGAGGGCTATGCCCAGCACATCATTTGTCGCTTTTTCTTATAGATATGATTACATGAGGTGACCGCCGGGCGCCTTGACCTACCGCATTTGGGGCATGCTACGGTTTTGTATTATAGCCACCAGATTACAATGCACATATCACGATAATGAAACACAGCTCGGGATTGTCCACGAGAGATATCGCACCGGATGACTCACAAAGTGTTTCCAGACGGTTCCAGCAGCAACAATTTTCCTGCCTAAGGCATAAGTCACATGACCCATGCAATATCACGAACTCCGCATCTTAGCTTCAGATCTCCGATCCATCCGCCTCATTTTCCCCTCGCAGAGCTCCTGAACCCAAGCACACCAAGACCACAACCCCTACCAATCGGCATCTCTACTGTCACCAACGCAAAGAACCTCCTTCTGATTACCATTTTACTACAACAACATGTTCTCCTTCTTCCGCCGGGGTCCTCCCCAAACCCCCGAAACCCCATCAGACCAAGCAACCTCACAGCCCACAACAACAACACAAATTAGCCAATCCCAACCACAATCCCAAAACCAAAGACCTGAATCCGAGCCCGAATTGAAATTCATCAACCCCCAAACCAAATACAAACTTCTCCTGGGCGGCCTTACGTTCTTCGCCTTCTCGCTCTGGACCACCCGCCGCTCCTTAAACAGACGCTATCTCGCTTCCGTCCCACCTTTCTATACATCCTCCCTCTACCACAAGCCCGACGTCAGCGGTGGTGCGGAAGCCTTTGAGGCGCTGAATCTGGCGACGCTGAATGTGCTTTCCCTGGGCATGGCGGGCACTGGGGGAATCCTGTGTGCGCTGGATATCAATGGGGTTGATGATATGAGGAGGTTTGTGAGGAGGGGGTTTTATAGTGATGGTGGAGATGTGACGAAGGTGGATAAGGAGCTGGAAGATGAGGTTGAAGCTTGGGTGGGAAATGTGCTGGGAGAGAAGTTTGGGATGGAATTGAAGAAGGAGAAGGAGAGGGAGAGGAGCGAGGACAAGGCTTGAGATCGTATTCTGTTGAGGATCTGTCGGATTACTTTTATTGAAGTTGGTCAGGGATGGTATGCCATAGGATGACTTTAGGGCTTGGTTGGCGTTGATATGTATATGTCGATTGTCGTGCATATATGGAACTGAAATACCCCACTTTTGTATTATATGTTTTATGTAAAGGAATTCAATACTGTTGGACTGAGGCCAAGGTCAGATGGTGTTTCTGGGGTGATGGTCCTCTACATTTCCGCTATTAGGGTCTCGTCTCCGGGAGCCCTATATGAATGCTGGTCCGGCAAACGATCAAGTAGTCTGTTCGGCTCCTGGCACTGCAGCCCAGCTTTAACCCTATCGATCACGATCATAGCGCCATCGGTGGAATAAGCTAGAAGCAGCTCAGCGAGATAGTTGATAAAAGCAACTTTATCCAGGTGGCTTGACGCCTTCGTAGGCTTTACAAAAGGTGCCAATTGTAGTTACGCCGTTTCTACCTTGGTATAATCAAGTCGTTTTGCTAGCTGGTTCGTATTGAAAAGGTGATCAATGTTTTGGATTGTTGGGCTAACCAGCTTCTGGGATGGATACATAAATATCAGATGCTGGAGAAGCGTCGAATAATCTGACAGGTGAAAGCCAAGAGAGGATCACTAATCCATCACGCGCCGATCGCGAGGGATTCGGATTGGGAAACCCATAAAACCATTCATCTTCAATCCAACTTCCACCTTACACCTCCGTGCAATATCCTTCTCCATGGCCGACATCGACATCACCGAGACCCAGTTCCAACTCCCCGACGGATTGTCCGTCTACCAGAAGACATGGGCAGTAAGTTCAGAGTCTCCGTTGACGGTATTCTTGGCACAGTACTAATCCCCATGTATAGCCGAGTAGCGCTGCCCCTGTAGCCCGCCTGGTCCATTTCCATGGTTTTAGCGACCATATCAACAACACGTTTGATCTGTTTCCATCTCTAGCCCGCCGTGGGATCTTCTGCACAGGAATCGACCAGCGCGGTTGGGGCCGGACGGCCAAAACCAAGGCCGACCGCGGGAACACGGGCCCGACCGCTGCCATCCTGGCCGATCTTGCAGCATTCATCGAGGTCCAACTCGAAGCGACACCGTCTGTTCCCGTGTTCGTGATGGGTCACTCAATGGGCGGTGGACTAGTCGCGACGTTAGCCTCAACGCCCAAGTATCAGGGTCTTGTTTCCCGCCTGGGGGGGATCATGCTCGAAGCACCGTTTATCGGTCTCGATGCGGAGCAGAAACCGAGCGTCATCACTGTCACTCTCGGTCGGTTGGCCGGTAAACTATTGCCGCGCTTCCAGATTACCCAACCGATGAAGGTCGAAACGATCGTGCGGGACCCGGCTGTGCAGCAATTACTGAAGGATGACCCGCTAAACCCTTGTGTTGGCACGCTGGAGATGTTTGCAAACATGCTCGACCGTGCTGCTGACTTGACTTCTGGCAAACTCCAGCTGAATGATGGGGTTCGGTCTGTCTATGTGGCCCATGGCACCGGGGACCAGGTCACCAGCCACGATGCGAGTAAGCACTGGTTTGATGCACAGACCGGCAAGGTCGCGGACCGGAAGTTCAAGTCTTATGAAGGCTGGAGCCATGTGCTTCATGCGGACCTGCCGGAGAATAGGCAAGAGTTTGCTGATGATATTGCGGAATGGATTCTTGCACGAGTGTAGATGTTGGCATGTTCAAAGAGGCATCTTCGGTTTTATAGCTCCTAGGAATTTGTTTAATGATTTTCATGCGCTTATTTCTCTCCCGAACAATCGATCAAGAGTTGCTTCTCTCTAGTAACTATACTCCAGTCGGTTACTACGGTCCGCATACAGTCTTTGGTGTGGTGTGTTGTGAATATGAGCACCCAACAGAGTTAATATATATATAACGATGCAAGCCACTGGTATAGTAGAGAGTGTTGGTTGGTTCACGGCTCAAGCTGCGAAGAAGACACTTTGTACCAGTTAGAAAGGTTACAACTGAGCGTATGTATCTGGAAGCATGTAGTACTTCTAGTCTCTATCATAGCAGGTGGTAGAGTATATCAAAAAACTTGTTTAGTTGGAAGATAAGGAATGGAAGACATGTTTTGAATTATATAGCTAAATAAAATGAATTTCCTCAACAACATCCGATGTGGTGTAATGGCTAACATCGCTGTCTCTCACACAGCAGCTCGGGGTTCGATTCCCCGCATCGGAAGCATTTATTTTTGTTTTTCATTTTTCTGCTCCAGTATTCCGTCGATAGACTTGCCGAGCGATCTTCGTTGGATAAGTAACGTCTGCCATTAGTAGGGCTGCATGTTTGTTCCCCAGTGGCCTAATCATGCACACGCAGATATGGCGATCCTGTTACACTTTGGCCCTTGTGGTCACTAGTCAGTGGTTATACTATCTACTCTGGGTGTCTGTCCCCATCCATTCATGCAGGTTAGATCGCTTACCCACCATTTAATACCAGTTGCCGCGCTCTCAGACGCAGGCCTTGCGCAGGAACCCTCTCTCACCAAGACTTGGTCGACCAGTTGGTTGTATAACAAGGCGCCCCCCCGGGGGATATGCGCCACTATAAGAGCCTGCTTCGTCTTGACCACATACACGCCCTCCGCCTCCTAGACCGATATCTTTTCAATGGATTATCTTAATCATATAGACCGTGGGAACCTACCCTGCTGCCATAAATCGTTCTTTTGTTTGCCCTGATCACCTGATACTTCTGCCCATCGAGATAAACCCCATGAGAATGTAGAGAACTCGCATCGCTAAACCCCGTTATAAGGCTCTCCACCTCCTCGGGCTGAGCCTTTGGATTCGTTTCCCCCCACATTAGTCATTGAAGCCATCGCTTGACAGGAAGTACGTACTCTGAAACCGGGGCTCGTTGCCCATGCACTGTCACCTGCGCTTGAAAATATAGCGGCTTTGTCGACTTGACCACTCTGTACAAGAGAGACGTCGACATACGCTGAAGAGAAAAAGACATTAGGAATTGTATCATATAGCCAAAATGATATAGCCCAGTACCTTGCCAGCTCATCTTGAGTGTATACCTGTGTAGGATGCTAGGATAAAGGGACAACAGGACTCGTTTGGGCTTGGGTGATAGATCGAGGGGGTTGGGCTCTTTATAGCCACGTTCTTCCATTCGCCTTTCTGGTGGATCGTGGTGCTTGTCTTGCTTTGAATCGCTTCAGCGCTAGAGAAAGTGACTTTCTGGCCACGTCAATCCTATGGAACCCATGGTGTATCACGAACCAATCGATTATGATCAGCCTATCTAGAATCTCTATTAGCGTCCCGCTTGGATCTTTGGATCTTCGATCAAGGTTCTTCGATTGTCAGCCAAGGTCAGCTCGGCTATTAGCGTGGCCAGCTGAAAGCTAAACCTAATGTCTCCAGTAAGGTGGGCTACCCATAATCTACCATTTAGCTCTATATGGACTGACTTACTATAAATGGGAGTGATCCCTCTAGGCTACTCGTAAGGTTTTTGAGACCCTAATCTGTGTCTGCTTCAATACAGTCTCAAAATCCGGGAATTTTGCGTTCTCCTACCTCTATAAACATGACGGGTATGCTTTCGGAGATACCATTTATTATGTCTTTTGGTCGA
The DNA here is from genome assembly GCF_001792695.1 of Aspergillus bombycis. Classification (NCBI taxonomy): domain Eukaryota; kingdom Fungi; phylum Ascomycota; class Eurotiomycetes; order Eurotiales; family Aspergillaceae; genus Aspergillus; species Aspergillus bombycis. Next base: position 2,479 of record NW_019170187.1, on the reverse strand, counting down.
TAGATTCTGCACTATAACGCTCTCAAGCAGACAAAGCTTACCTATCCCCTCGGTGTCTTAGAACAGCTATGCTAATTCTGCGATCAAATTGCAGATTCTCAAGATGGTGCTGCTATTGTCATCGATAATGGGTATTCTACCCTACTTCCTCTCTCTCTCTCTCTCTCTCTCTAAAAGTTGGCATTCGAGATTCTCCTTTACTTTGACAACATTGAACTAAACTCGCAAGCTGATCTAATCTGTAGGACAATGTATACCAAGGCCGGGTTTGCTGGTGATAACGGCCCGCGCACGGTTTCCCGTGAGTTTGTTTGAAGCTTTTGCTTAATCCAATGCTAAGTCTAATGGATAGCGACAATTGTGGGCTATGATGGAGGGTAAATAAATCCCGCTGTTTCCCCATCTGTCATCATGGTATGCGATGGACTGAGATATATTCCATGCTCCAGATTCGAGAACAACGCATACGTTGGCGATAGTGCCGGCCCGATCAAGCGTGGATTGATCACCAACTGGGATGATATGGAGACGATCTGGAGCCACACCTTCGCCACTGGGCTTCAAGTTGCTCCGGAAGAGCACCCGGTTCTCTTGACCGAGCGCTCGCTTAACCCCAAGGAGAACCGAGAGAAAACCACGCAGATTATGTTTGAAACTTTTAAAGTCCCAGCATTTTATCTGGGGATTGACGCTGTCTTAGCTCTGTACGCATCCGGTCGTACGACTGGTCTGTCTGTTGATTGTGGCCATGGCTCCACTGACTGTGTCCCGGTCTATGAGGGATCTGCATTGTACCATGCCATTTCTCGGATGGATGTAGGCGGAGATGAGATAACGAAATATCTCATGGACCGATTGGGCGGAAATGCCCTCAGTCCTGATATATTCGCGGACATGAAAGAGAAGCACTGCTCCGTTGCACTTGATTTCGAACAGGAGTCTCAGCGGAATGCTCAGCATAGCTACGAGCTGCCTGATGGGCAAATGATAGAAATGGGAGCGGAGATATTCCGGGCCCCTGAAGTCCTCTTCCGGCCGTTCATGATTGGTCTTAACACCCCTGGCATTCATGAGCAGGCGTATAATTCTATCTTCAAGTGCGACCTTGACATTCGGAGGGAGCTATATGGCAATGTGGTTCTGGTATGTATACCTTTTTTTTTTTTTTCTTCCTCTCTTTGTCTTTTAAGAAACAGGAACATCTGCTATGATAAAAGAGTTCTTTGGTTTACTGACTGGCCTTTTCCCTCTTTTCTCTTCTAGTCTGGAGGCACTTCAATGCTGCCTGGTATAGTGGACCGACTACACCAAGACCTGGCCGCTCTCAGCCCGCCAACTATGAAGGTGAACGTTGTCGCTCCCCCGGAGCGAGAGTACTCGGCCTGGATTGGAGGTTCGATGTTGGCGTCAAAGCCACATTCCAAAGTCATTGGGTAACTAAGGAGGCATATGATGAATCCGGTCCTGGTATTGTCCATAGGGTGTGCTTTTGAAAAAACAACCGCCGCTGAAGGAATGTCATTTGTATTCCAAGAGCGCAAGCACAGATGACAGAATGCATGGGGTGTCACGGATTGAGAGCTACATGCCAATCCCGTACAATCAGTAGTGCCCAGTATCAATACCCTCATAGCTGGCTTTCGGACCTAAAAGCCGCCCTCAGCTCGGCTATTAGCGTAGCCCAGCTGAACTGCAGTCAAGGCGGATAATGAGTGGTACCAAGTGGATCAAGACAATGCAATCCTCGACCAATAATATACGTAGTACGATTTGCAACGAACGCGTCAGTAGCCAAATACAGTATGTTATGCGTTGATCTACTGATATACGAATGGTTTATGGGCCGGCTGAGCTGAACTTTGAACTTTGATCTGCAGCTGCAGGATGCCCCTCCATAGATAAATACCTCCCCACCTTAACATCTATCATTTGGATTCACAACTTGGATAATCCTTCTACTCACTTCCCTTGTATTCAAGTATATACGCCAGATTAATAGTCCCTGTTCACCATGTCTACCAAAGTTTTTGTTGGGTGAGTTCTCTTCGCATAACGAGATATTCGACCAGCGGCCTTCAACTAACCCAAACTCCGAATAACAGCGGCCTTCCTTGGCACACATCCGACCACGTCTTGAGGCAAAGGTTCGAGGAATACGGTACTATTGAAGAATGTGTATGTTGGGCTGGTTTGTTTTTATACCTCCGATGCTCGTTACTAATGCCCTGTAGATGGTGGTTAGAGACCGAGAAACCGGCCGAAGCAGGGGGTTTGCATTCGTTAGATATTCCAGCCCAGAAGAGGCAGAGGCTGCAGTTGAAGCGCTTGATAATGAGGAGTAAGTTTTCCTACCAGTGGATAATGTTTTGCAATCTTTGAAATCGAAGCTAAGCCCTTTCATGGTGCTCTAGGTTTGATGGTAGAGTTATCAAGGTCAGCATTGCATCTACTGGTGGTGGTGGTGGTGGTGGTGGTGGTG
>NW_019170186.1:0-43516 GCF_001792695.1 Aspergillus bombycis | reverse complement strand
TTTCTTTTCTCTTTTCTTTTCTTTTTTTTTTTTTTTTTTTTAGATTTTCCACTTGAATCGACAGTGAGGTGCATGCCAGTCTACTACGGACCTGCTGTCCGTGTTCAACGAGAACTACGAGACAAATTGGACCATCTGGCGCGCCAAGAACGTTGTTACTCTCAATATGAAACCATAGAAATCATAGGCAACACCCGTAGCAGCCCAGCAGACAAAGATTCCTTTGAGTCTGCACACTGTCAACACACACAACTATGCCCCCTGGCCCTAGCCGTGGCGACGCTATCGAAAATAGGTCTGACTTTTTCAACCAATCCCGACACCGCGGAGCTCGATACGGATATGATCATCCAGACCTTTATCACACAGGGGAATTGTACTCCATAGGATGGGGCATCTCAGATACGTGGTCCCCTCTAATGGCAACTGCGTCATGGGCGAAGAGCCGTGGCCTGTCCGGTTGGGGACCCCTCTGGAGGCTCCATCGGACCATCGGCATCGTAGTGGGGTCGTATCGTTTCATGATATGTTATTTTGGTTTAACGGATTCGGACAGGACTTTCCAGGATAGAGGGATGGACCATGAGGCATGTTTCAATGCCCTATCGATGCTGACGATATCTGTTCTATGTGCAGACCATTCTCCGTCATGGACCGGTATTAGTCTCCGACTGGGGGCATGTCGAATTGTATTGCCACTGGATAACAACAGATTCTCTGTTGATGTGTCCTCTTATCAGGGGGCGCAGCAGTGGGGATCGAGTGGCGGTGACTGTGTTTCTGGTCCGGGGACCCATCTTTTTCCGACAAGATTTCCCCCCTTTTGGATTGAATGTGGCGTCATATCCTATACATAGTGTAGACTTCTGGCGATGATCCACGATGACTGGACCCCTCAATTCTGAGACTGGGCTGGAGGAGGGCTTCTCATGTGGTGTCCCCTGACGATTATCCGGTGGTCTCAACCGAGATACGCACCGAAGGAGGTAAACAAACTGTATCGAGTAGGGTTCCCTTTGGGTCCACGCCGTCAGTGGCGCGAGACCATTAAGGAATGGGTGGCCTCGTATAAACCAATAGCTGCCGCAAAAGCCGAAACACCAGTGGGACTTGGGCACGACTGGTCCAATGGAATGTCGAGAGCATCGCCGAGACCGGCTGACAAAGCTTAGCGAAGCTTAGCTTCTGCAGTGGGGTTTCCAGAAGTAGTCTTACTAGTCTTACGAATGATCCAAATAGTACTAGGATTAATCTCTCATAACAGTAACCCCCTAGAGGGGGGCAGGCCATGTCTTACCGTCATTTATAAACCCCTCCTCAACCCCTCCCCCTCTTCCCCCTTTTCTGATTCATCTCATCACAATCTCTCTCCCTCTTCCATAACTACATCATCACACATTCTTCATTCGCCATGGGTTGGTTCGGTATGGCTCCCTGGTCCTCGCTTTCTTGATCATATTCTCCCTTGCCCGTACTGACCAAATCCCACAGATAACGACAGTGAGCAGGCTCGCCACTATGAGCAGTTCAATAACTACGACGGTAGTGAGGAGCACCAGTCCAAGTTCAGCCATGAACTCATTGCCGGTGCCGCTTCCTTCGAGGCCATGAAGGCCTACAATGACCACTGTGAAAAGAACGGTATGTTGAATTCTTTCCTTTCTCTCCCGCTCTCCACATCGATTCCCGAACCTCTACTAACACAAGATCGAAATAGGCAAGCCCCAGAACCACGAGACCGCTAAGGAGCTCCTGGCCGGTTTCGCCGGTGCCTTCATCGACCGCGAGGTCGAGACCAAGGGTCTTGACTTCGTTGACCGCGAGAAGGCCAAGTACCACGCCCGCCAGCAGCTCGACGAGGCCTCTTCTGGTGACTTCTACTAAGCGCCTTCGCGGGATCCAGCTATGATTCCAATGATTTTGTCCTAGCTCAGTCGATATATATACCAATTTGAATACCAATATACCACGTGCCATCTGTTTCTACTCCCATACCATCCCAACAAGAGGTGTAAGAAAACGGGAAAGGACCTAGATGAAATGCACCTCATCCTTATGAATGCCCCCATTCTGGACCAACTCGTCCAACCGGTCCTTCGTCCGCTGCGCCACGGCCCGGGCATACTCTGGACCCACCGGAAGCGACGACGGCGTTTTCTGCGGATCGACCTTCAGCCAGGCGACCGGTCTGGCATCCGGCCCCTGACTGGCCGCGCGGATCTCGTCTAAATCGGTGTTGGTATATCCGCCGCCCATAATGATCGCCGCGGGGGATTTCCCATTTTCTGTAGATGTAGTTGAATTCGCCTGACGCAGTAATACAGGAATCTCATTCTTCGCCGTCGACGGCGAGAGGAAGAGATGCGTTACTACATGATGGACTCTGTTAATGGTAGAAAGATGCAGGATACCATACTCATTTACACAACCTCAATATAACAAACGAAGGATAGAAGATGGGAAATACCTTCGTATTCAGGATGCAATGCCTCCCTCACGAGATCCCCGACCTGACTCGTCTTTCCGCAGACGATGACTGGCACTGCAGTCGGTAGTTTTCCGGCGGTGCTAGTAAAGAGTCGGGCTGTTGCGGGGATTGTTCTGGGGAGCATTGTATAGGCGTGTGGTTTGATGACTTGAAGTTGTGAGTTTGTTGAATCGACTTCGTACTAATGATCGTGTGGATGGGGAGATGGCTATTTACAAATACTATTCCTTCTTTGTAGTCCGGCTGTTAGATATGATATGTGAAGAGAAGAGAAAAGGAGAATTGGGGAGTTTTACGATCTGTATTTATGCTGATGTTGTCAGCGGCTGTGATTATCAATACGAGGATTATAGTTAGCTAACTAGTTGTGTACGAGGCGGGGGAGATTTATTCACCGCCTTGTTGGATTTGAATAAATCCATCTGGTCTGGATATAAATTATAAAGTAGCGGTTCAAAAACTTGATTACATGTTTACACTCCGAATGTTTTTGGAAATCTGTACCGGCGATATACTAAATAGCTGCCATCCAGATTCAGAATAATGCGACCTTTTGGCTCTAGTTGGGAGTAGAGCGAGTGGTACGGGTTCCCCGCGGTACCCGACCCGAACCCGACGGCCCTGACTGTATCTCGGTGATTAGATAAAGTGATAAACTTGTATATATTTCTCAACCCGAGCGACGGGATAACATGCGCTTCCCCACACGAGCAAATGTACATAGGCCTCATCTCACCCAAATATAGACGATTCAACGGCCCCTATCAATTTGTGCATACAACCATACCACAACAACGCACAACACACCTAGCTTGCTATCCCAACATCTAAGCAGTTAAAAGTCTATTGACTCTTTACCCACCAAATCTTTTCCCTCAGCCTCGCCATCATATCATCCGCCTCGATCCCCAGCTTCCACACTAATCCATCTGCACCAACCCGAAACTCTGCTCTCATAGTCCACGTCATCTCACTGATACTATATCCGAAGATCCAGTGGTCGCCCGAGAAGTGTATGAGTTCGTTCAAGAACGACGGTGGTAAATCGATACTATTGACCACAGAGCAACACAATCGTAGTGTCTCCTTGCTGTTGGTTAAAGGTGGGAGAATTGGTTTGTGGGGGCAGTCTGTGGTGATATTGAGGGTTGGATAGGCCGGGTGGGTGTATATTCCAGTTAGGTTAGAGAGGGGAAGAGGGGGGGAGAGGGCTGTATCGGGGATTTTTGGATAGAGGGTTTCGGGGGGTGGAAATATGGTGAGGTTTAAGGTACCGTCGGCTCTAGGACTCCTGTTAGTAGGTATCTAACATAGAAGGGCAGTCGTGGGTGGAGCAGGAAATACACGCACAATTCTTTCCAATTGAACCGATCCTCATCCGGGATTTCCAAAATCTCGTCGATAATATGATAGGCCAAGAGCAATGAAACGACACCTATCGGAGCCTGATTATTCCCGAAGATAGTAACTCCGAGCTGTAGGTCGGGCAGGAACAGCGCCAGGGCTCCGAAGCCCCATATTGCACCGCTGTGCTGGACCACGGCATGTCCCTTATATGATTGCAGGTTCCACCCGAATCCATACAGAGTTGGTGCCGAATATGGGGTTAGTACTTGCGGAAGGACGATGCTATGGGCGCCTGTAACTGCGGCATGTCCGGCTGGTGAGAGTGGGGCTCGACGATGGATCATCGCTCGCAGCCATTTTGCGTAGTCAGTCGCAGAGGAAAGGATGTTTCCTGCCCCGCGGATATTATCTGGCGAAGGGTTACCTGCGTTCTTAAATTGATTTTCGGAGCTCCAGTAGTATCCTTGGGCTATATCTTCGCCTGCGGCTTGGGCATCAACTGGGGAGAGATAGGTCTCTGTCATATTTAAGGGTTCCCAGATTCGGCTGCGGAGAAAATCTTTCAGTGATTGGCCTGTTCGTTTCTCGACTAGAAGCCCAGCTGTTATGAACATTAGATTATTATATTGCCATTTTGTGCGGATTGGCGCTGTTAAGGGTACATGGCGGAGTTTAGATACAGCTTCTTGAGAAGTAATATTTGCATTCCAAATCCAGTCGTGACGCGGCAAGCCGGAGCGATGGGATAGGATATCTTCAATTGTGACTTGCGCGGTAGCCCACGGGTTCTCAAGGATAAATTCTGGCAGGATATTATGTACGGGTGTATCCCATTGGATGTCGGGGAAGTTTTCGTTGTCATCTACAAGTAGGGAGACTGCTGCCGCAGTAAACGCTTTGGATGTGCTGCCTCCTTCAAATAAAGTATGCTCTGTGACTGGTTTAAAAACGCCTCCGGATATATCGGAGGTTCCATAGCCCTAGATTGACGTGTGAGAAGGAGTTCCTATCGACATCACTTCAGGGCCTCACCTTGGCGAAGATATCATCACCGCGAACCACAGATACAGCAATACCAGGGATATTGTACCGTTCAAGGGCCCAGTTGACCTTGTTTTCAAATGTCTTGTTCAGGGGAGATGAACTATGGTCGTCACCCAACGGGATTTGCTGGGCGATACAACTTGGGAGCCCCCCGGACAATAGCAGAGCAGTAAGCCAATACATAGAGAAAGTCTGGGACTGCACTCTATGGCTTAATGATTTATCTGTTCTTGTATTCAAGGAAAAAAAGGGTAGGAACCCGGAAAGTTGAAACATACACGTAAATATTTAATATGAACGTAGCCTGTAAGCGGGGTAAACCAGGACAAACGAGACATATCAGTTCAAGTTCTTTGCACTGCTGCCTGCTCAGACCCTTCGATATGGGGTAACCATGACTCGACCGCGGCTCAGCTAGGGCGACGCTAACTCACGAAGCAATGGAAGGTAAGCATTCCGAATCAGGCGATCTCACCTTCCAAGGCAAGGATAGCTAAGAGAGGATCATCTTTCAGATGAAAAGAACCCCTTTTATTTCGGATGTGGCGCTCGAACCTCTTTTGACGATGTTACATGGCTGGTAACACCCCATTTTCGTCGTCGCAAACGGGTTCGTTCAATGGTGAATGCAGAGGCGAGGGCAGAGGCGAGGGCGGGGTATAATCTGGTCGAAGGGAGCAGTGCGGCAGAGCATTACCCCTGATACTAGTAGTCAGCGAATAGCGGAACCGCACAACATGCAAGGATGACTTATCTGACGTCACGGTCTATGATGAACCATACGGATCAATACGTTATAAAACAATTTGTTGCTACTGGACATTCTCAGTTCGATTACGATCACTCACGGCGAATCTCATGCCATCCAATCCAACATAGTTTGCAGGGCTCTTTCCAACGATATGAAAAGGTGTCATCTCATTATGGCTCTGACCAATGTGTTACAGGAGTCTTGGCGGAATCTACACACATACTGCGCGACTGCGTCAGCACCTGCATCGCGCCGATTCCAGTCATCCTCTAATGAGTTCGAGATTGGACATGAAACAAAACACTGTATCAGATGGAACTGGAGAGGATACATGTCGTCCTTCAAGGGTGATCTATCCTCGTCCTCTTCCTTGACTGCGGTACCGGGCAACTGCGCTTCAATATCCACAAATGCTTGCTCCTCATATAAATCCTCACGAACCTTATGCCGCAGGTCTCTCAACAGCCGTGCTTGCGTGTTCTTCACCTCTTTCTCTAGTCGCTCAATGCGGGGAAGCAGACCAGGTTTCTGAGTCTCCTCGTACTGGCCACGCGCCTTGCTTACAGCGGGCCTCCTCAACTTTGGATGACCCTCAATCCGTGTCCTGCTCATCGGTTAGATACCGTTGATGATGCTAACCTGCTGTCTTCTCACTCGGTGGAAGTTAAGTTACCACCGACGAAAGGCATGAAGCCATCTACCAGCACGATTATGCCGGCATGAGCGATCAAGTGGCTGGTCATGCATGCTCGGACGCTTCACCCAGACCACTAAGCGTGCCACGTACACGTCGCAGATGCGGTAATAGACCTGCGAAGACCGATTCACTCCGTGTTTTCGGTGTCGCACAGCAACGTAGACGAAGCAGCCGCAGAACGGCCAACCCGAACAGCTGGGGCAGATCTTCAGCGAGTACAACTCTCTCCAGAGGACCAGTTAAACCGACCCAGAAGAGGGAAAGAGCTGCCCGGGCGTTTCAAACCACCCGCAAAGCTACCCGTAGCGATAATTACACCTTCGCAGCTCTCCGCTCACTGTTTTTGTCCTCGTCTTTCGAGGTCTGTCTGTAAATTATGTCGTTTCTGTTTGAAACGGCGCTAGATTGCTGCATGCATAACTCTGAATCTGGCTCCAAAATTAGTACTGCTACTACGCCTGAGGTGGTCGATACAAGCGATAAGAAAGAATAGGAGGTGGAGGAGATTGTGGCTTTGTACGTGTTCCGTGGAAAGCTCCAGGACTAGGTGCAATTAAAAGGCTGTGAATCTAACACGTCCTGGTATACGCGTATGGGCTCAAGGGTGCTTTATACAAGATGAAAACCTTCTATAAAAGGTTCCCAGACCAACCTGGACCTCCAAAACGGCTGAAGGAATAGATACAAAGCTGGGAGCCAGGATGCGATATCCAGGATGGCCCCGATGATGATTTACCCACATAACATATGCTATTTAGTTACCACAAAATACCCGCAATGCCAATATCCCCGGCAGTCCGTCGAAGAAGATACGGGATCAGACATTGACACTGATTAATTGCAGATTCTCTGTTCTATTGAAGACATCTAATTTTTTTTCAAGCGAATAATCAGCCTTTGATGTTTATTATATTTTCCCGTGACAGTGCTCTTGTTTCTACCTTCATTAACTAGAGAAGTTCTGTTTAATATGTGCTCGTCGTATTGAGAAACATGTTATAGCAGTAATATTAGTCTTTCCAGCACTCATAAAGGCATAGGGACTAACATAGTGGCCCCAGGGAACAACTAGAGTTCCCCAAAGCCAAGTACTGGGTTTCGGGAGCTCAAGTGTACCTAGGAGCGCATGACAGTGCTTCTGGGAGCAATTTCTGTAGTCTCCAGCTTCTCTGGTTGTATGAGCATTCCCACCTGCTCGGCTCCCCCTGGAACAGAGCATATTATCGGGCTTGGATACCTAGGTCGGGTTAGCAGATCACTGGAAGCGTATTTACTCTCAAGGATATGTATAAGCTCCCAGATACAGACATCTTGTCGCCTGAGGCTAGAGCAATACCACCAGGCTTTCCAGGATCAGATCAGCAGTGGGATCGCGGTTTCCGGCCGCCCAATACCGATATAGCTGTTGGGCACGGACAGGCCATGGCTCTTCCGCCCATCACGCAGTTGCAATTAGAAGGGACCACGTATCAGAGATGGCCCATCCTACGGAGTATAATTACTCTGTATGAGAAAGGTCTCGACGATCATATCTATATTGAGCTCCGCGGTGTCGGGGTTGCCTGAAGAAAACAGATCTGTTTGGATAGCGTCACCACAGCTGATGCCAGGGGCCATTGTGGCGTGGGTTGGCAGGGTGTGCACACTGTCAGAGGCATCCTTGTCTGCCGGAGCTGCTGGGCATTCCGAGAGTGCTATGATCGCTCTTGAGAGAAACATCCATCCGCGGATAGCAATGTTCTTGGCGCACTGGACGGCCCAATTTATCTTGGTTCTCGTTAATCACAAATAGAAAGGCCCGTAGACTGACTGGCATGCGCCTGACTGTCTATTTAAAATAGAAAAAGCGAAAAAAAAACATACAACAGGAGGGATTCGCTGGTGGTCACCCACCCAACTACTAACCTCCCGGCGTGTGGCTTAAGTACGGCTGAGCGGACGGGAAGCCCTGTTCTCCACACCCTATGGTCGTATGTGGTAATCTTGATTTGGATTGAGATATTTGAAACTTATTCATGCCTGAGTCTACCAACATGCTTGTGGGAGAAGAAACCACTTGGGAATAACAGCGACAGGTCGATTTACCCTCACTCGACAGATATGGTTACAGTTGGGAATACAATTATATATACGGTTCGATGGATGATTGGTTCCAACCCAAATTCATCATGCTAGTGGTTTTTCCTTTGTGATATTACAGTGGAGTTTTGACTACAATTGTGTTTATACCACGTAACTGATTGACTGCTTGCTCAGCAGTCAATTATAAGCCTTTTTGCTGGAGTGGTTATGCGGCTCCACACTAGGAATTACAACAGAATATGTACTATTAGATTCAATAGTTATTTGGTAATATATATGGCCATTATTATATATCTATTGGCTTAACCAATCCTATATAATCCCGGAAGAACCCTATACATCGCCCTCTGTCCTTCAAGCCAATCGCCCGAGTATAATGTTCAACACCATCACACCAAGCCGAATAAAACTTGAATATAAATCTCTTTGATTCCTCAACTTCAGCTGCCACATTATCGAACATATTTAGCACGAAGTGCTGCAATAGTGACTGGCATCACCTCACCAAGCGTTCCGACATTCGCAAGATCTTTGGCTGACAATTGTACATTGAAATATCGTCGGTGCCAGCTGCGAATCTCAAATATCATCAGCGAGTCGATCGGGGTCTGCATGATTTGCTGGTTGTCTTGATCCTTTCCAAACCCCGATAGTGCCCGTATTGCGTCGAGTATTTCCCTTGTAACTTGATCTATCCAGTAAGGGTCATCCAATATCTCCGGGCTGTTCTCTATGATCGCCAGTGTTTTCGTCACCTTCTCTATTGCATCCGAATTGAGCTGTCTCGTGGTATGGGTCTCAAAATTGGCATAGGCACTGAATCGTGCCTCCTTCCCCCACAGCTGGCGAACCGTGGGATCTGAGCGATGCCTCATATTGCTCATGCCCACTGTATTTTCATCTGATATAAGAACTCGCCCCGTGGAGTTTTCCGTGAAGCTCTGCCGAGTAATCGCAACTTCTAGGGCATCAAGTACATTCTGTTCACTGAGAAGACTGACTGACGCTGCGCGCAGCCCCTCTCTCAATCTAGGATTGTCTGTCGCAAGGTAGCCAATTTCATCGACGCACCCGAGGTTGACGACAGATGCAGGGAGGCCCCGGGCCCGTCGATACTGCACGAATGAATTCAAAAATGTATTTGCAGCAGAGTAGCTAGCCTGGCCTTGGTGCCCCATGACTCCTGCGACTGAGCCGAAAGCAACAAAAAACTTCAGCGCTTTCCCAGTGAGAACTTTATGGAGATTCCAAGTTCCTTCCACCTTCGGCGCTAGGGTTGCTTCCCAGTTCTCATATGTTACAGCGGGAAAAAATTGATCCTAATTGTAAAGGACTTGCTTAGTAACGGCGACAGGGAAGGGAAAGGGAAGGTTTTCTTACTCTTAACACCATGGAAAGTTGAAGCACGCCACATATTGGCTTCGGACTGGCCGCAACCGCCCGCTTGACATCGTCAAGAATTGCTACATTACCCTTCACAGGAATTGCCGAGCAGCCTTGTACGTAAAGCTCATGGAAAAATGCTTGATCCATGTCGGACTCACCAGCGGATCGAGAAAGAAAGATTAGGTGCCGCGCGCCTTTTTCTACCATCCAGGTGGCAATGGCCCGACCAATCCCTCCCAGACCCCCAACGAGAAGATACGATGCGTCTGGGGAGAGAGAAAATTGTTGGCGAGTCCTCCTTGGCACAAATTCCACGGGATTGTGGGTCATTTTCACTGCGATCTTTCCCATATGTAAACCTTGTTGCATGTCTCTAAACGCTTCTTCGACTTCCGTGGGCACCACGATTTTCAATGGGCGTATTGGATGAATCTTCCCTTGCTCAAAAAGTTCAAGGCTTTTATGGAAGAGTCTTGGCAAGATTAGTTAGAAAATGCAAAATTGAATTCCACTGCGTGCAATACGAACCTGCGAGTAAACCCTGGTTTGTGACCCAGCTCCATAAGGTCTATGCCGAAAAACGTCCGGTTGCCGCTAAAGACATCCATGCTCAGCATGCCACGGCCTATAAAATCCATTTTACCAATCTCGAGCATTTTGCCGAATTTCGCTACACATCTCCATGAGGCATGGAGGAGCTCTCCGGCTAGTGAATTTAACACTAGATCCACGCCTCTGCCTTCCGTTACGCGTAGGACATCACGTTCAAATGATGAATCACGCGAATTAAATATATGGTCCCGACGGATTCCAAAGGTGTCAACGAGATACTTGGCTTTCTCCTCACTGCCAACTGTGGCGTAGATCTTCACAAATGGTAGTCAACATCACGTTTATCTATCCTGAAGAAGGGGGAAAAAAATAGGCCTACGTACCTCGGCGCCATAAACCAGGCAGATCTGGATAGCAGCAAGTCCAACACCGCCACAGGCAGCATGAATCAACACCGACTAAGTTTTGTCAGTGGTATAAATCGTATACATGCTAAAACAAACAAGAAGCTACAAACCTGGCTCTTTTGTAATCCACCAAGATCAAGCAAAGAATAGTAGGCCGTGCCATACACGACACCCATGGTTGCAGCGTCCTCTAGAGTCAGTGTTTCAGGTATACGCACGCAGCTACTTCCCGGAACCACTTTTCGCGTCCGGAATAAACCTGACTGGGCCAAGCAAACCCTGTCTCCAGCAGATAGATGATTCACATTTGAACCAACACGCCTCACAATACCGCTGGCCTCACAGCCAAATTCACCCTCATGCGCCATGAATCCGAGTGCGATCATGACATCCTGACGGGCTCAATTATTAGAATCAGACGCAAAACCTGCTAATGGAAACATTACATACCCTAAAGTTCAGGCCGACAAAATTGATATCAATCTCAACCTCATCGACCGCCAGAATCTGAGGCGCCTCTGCATCTGAGTCCCAGTGGAGAGAACTCAAGGATCCGTAGGAAGAGACTGCAAGCCTTGTTGGTCGGCCGATTTCCGTATCCACAAACAGCCGATCAGTCAATGACGCCCATTGATACCGTCCGATGTGTATGATTCCCTCATATAGGGCAAATTCGTAATCTAAATCCGTCATATCTTTGGCATGGTACTGTTGGCAGAACTTCCCATGCACCCTTAACAGTGCAGCGACAGCATTTTCATCAAAATGATCGATCTCAAAGGTCCCAAAGTAGGGCCCCTCTTCCCGCTTTATGGTACGGGACATGCCCAAAACGAGGCCGTAGTCGGGATCATCACACGCAATTTGGAGAGATCTTGTCACCCACAATATACGGGCAGAGGAGGCCACTAATAGCTTGAACTCATCGAGTCTCTTCTCATTCATATTCTTGAAAAATGGGCCTTCCAGATCTAATAGAGAGATAACTGTTTGGTTTTCGGACATTGTCCCTTCTAAAGATCCCCAACGCACGGCGTATCCACTCTTGAGCAGAGCCTTTGCCACCTGCTGGGCCCAAGGGTGGTTCTGAGGACCCAAAAGCACAATATGCTCCCCCGACTTGTCTTCCCCGTAAGGGACGCTTGCGACCTGAGTCAAACTGCCAGGTAAGGATGTACTACTGAGAGACATATATTTGGATAGTCCCTTGAACCCGGCATTAGAAAGCTCCTCAGTCCACTTCTCAGGGCAGATGCAGGGTGAATAAAAATCTCCCTTATCATCCCACCAATCCGGGAGAAGACCTGTAATACAGAGAGAACTCGGTGTCATTGCATCAAACTCTTGTATAAGAACATGGCCGCCTGGAGCCAGGAGGCTTTTTATATTTTGTAGCGCCTCATGCAGGTTGGCAACAGCGCCCAGCACATTCGATGCTATCACCAAGTCATAGCTTTGTAGCTCGAATCCCTGTTTAGTCGGGTTTATACAGATATCCAAGGTCTTAAACTCAAAGCGCTTGTGGTCTTTGAATACATCCTTAGCTCTGTTAAGAGAGCTCCAACTTATATCCGTGCACATGTATTGTGAGTAAAGCCCTTTGTCCCCTTCAGATAAAATGGCCTTCAGGACGTATGCCGTCGAACCCCCAGTCCCAGCGCCGACCTCGAGAACTTTGAGGACGGGATTTGAATGACGAAGAAGCGCAAAAAACTTGCATAACCCTTCGTTGTAATAAAAAGATTCATATAACACAGTCAGGCCGCCTTCTCGCCGTAAAATCGTCAATGGGTCAACGGTGCCCTGTACAATATCTGCGTAATGGTCGACAACGGTTTTGTTCAATTTCGCTAAGGGTCCCGGTTGATCATCGTGTCGAAAGCGTTCGACTAAGTTGTGACGTGTGTGCAGGAGTGCGTCGGTGTGGATCTCTGCCCGGTGTGGAGCTTCAAGACTTGTTGATTGCTTTTGGAGCAATTCTATGTACCCTTGTAAATAAGGAACACTCGGCTCGTACGGCCGACCTGCTGTGCGATTTGCAGTAGAGAAAGGATGGGTAAATCTTCCAGGTCATATATCTGGGTCCCACGTCTAGGAAAGGTTCCCAGGAGCTGCTCAAGTGGATTGAGTGAAATATCTGGTCGCCATTCCATGTATGAGCCCAGAGGAACCTCCGAGTCTTCACGGAGCTCAGAGCCAGTCACGGGTACCATTAGTGCACCTTGCATGGAGGCCACTGATTGGCCTTCGAATAATATGGTTGCATCCCCTAGGGCATGACTGGCGGTCGGGCTGCTAATGGAGGCCTCAAGATGCAACAGCGGTCCACCCTGGCCGACGTAAACCTTTTCGACAAACGTTGGCAGATACAATTTTGTTGCCTCTCGCGCTCTACCTCGGGAACCTGCAACGCTAAGGAGCTGTAGACATTGATCAACAACCGTAGGATGAATATTGTATTTACATTCATCCTGGGCCGGCTCATGGCAGACTGTTGCGCTAGCCGTGCAACTCATGGGGTCTGCTGTGATGCTCTCTAGCTTGCGGAAACAGGGCCCATACTGCAAGCCAAGGGCTTGGAATGCCCGATAGCATGCATCTGTAGAAACACACCTTGGCAGCTCCTTGATATCATTTGGCTCTTCCGGCTCATGTTTCCCAGCCCTGGCTTTGCCGACAGAATGCTTCGTCCAGGTTCTTCCGTCATAGGAGGTTATAGTAAACTCATACCACTCAGAATCAACTGTGGTAGTAAGTCTTATTGGTTTGAGAGAAGTGATGATCTCAATCCCCGCAGACACTTGCAGGATTAATGGTGTTTGGATATAGACGTCACTCAGTGTGCAGTCAATGGAACCCGATATTTGTCTCATAGCCTCAGTAACAATGGCAATAAAACCTGCAAAGGGGAAAGTAGTTTCGCCAAAAACTTTGTGATCATGGAGCCATGGGACATTGTCCAAGTGGAGAATGTTTCTCCACGCTGGCTCGAGGTTACTGGATTCAAGCATGCGACAGCCTAGCAGCTCATGCTGGGGGTACTTTCGGAACCTCCATTCGCGGCTAACGCGGCTCTCTTTCCAATTGACGCTTGTATAGTGCCATGGGTAAGCTGGGAGGTCAACGAGTGTTTCTCCCGTCCCATTGATACGTCGGAAGTCGAGGCAATAGTTGAACAAATGCATCATTCCCGCGGTCTTGAGTAGGCAACTTGATGCATCGGCATCCTTAAAAAGTGTCGGGATGTAGTGCAGCAGCTCTTTCCGGTCGCTAAATATCTGCTTGGTGATACCCGAAAGTACTGAATGGGGTCCAACTTCTATAAACAGTACGTGATCGCCCATTGTCTTTTCGAGTAAGGCTTCCACGGCTCCCCGGTATAGCACGGGTGATTCCAGATTTCGGCGCCAGTATGCGGCGTCCAGGAAAGTTGGGCCAGGGATTACACTTTCAGTAACAGACGAATACATGGGAATCATGGATTTGTTTGTTTCGATGTAGGGCGAGATCAAGCTTTCATACACCTCACCCAGACAGTACATATGATCTGCAAGACACGGTCAGACTTGTTAGAAAGGGAAGAAACATCATCACACGTACGAGAATGGTATGCCACATCCACATTCACAACGCTGTGGAAGGTCTCTGGCATTTCTTTCTGAATCCTCTCAAGCACGATTGCTAGTCCATCTTTGTCACCAGACAGGTTGACGCATTGGGGACTATTCTCGCACGCCACCAACACGCCATCAACTAAGAAAGGAAGTACCTCTTCTCGACTCAGGCCGACAACAGCCATCCCGCCTGCTCGTCGGTTTAACCTGATGGCCTGGCCGCGATAATAACTCACAATCATTGCGGTCTCAACAGAGATGGCTCCCGCCGTATAGGCAGCAGCAATCTCGCCACTGGAATGTCCCACCACTGCAGTAGGACAAATGCCCCAGCTCGCCAGCAAATTGACAATCCCTATCTGAACCGCCATCACGAGAGGCTGGGAAATCTCCGGCTCATTGACGCGACTGGAACCTTTGGGTCTCAGAAGCTCCTCTTCGATACTCCAGGATGGTATGTGGGCTAGCCGCTGCAATATCCTATCCATTTTCTGGACATCCTGCCGGAAAGTGGTAAATCTTTCAATCAAGCCTCTGCCCATTTCTGGCCATTGCGTTCCTTGGCCAGAAAACGTGAAAACCACTGGCGACTGAGTACAGCATGGTAGTTTTCTGGTTTCGCCTTCGAGGCGACCATCTTTCGCCGAGGCCATGAACGCTCGATATTTGAGGTGGTCCCGCCTCGCTCCGAGGGTGTATGCCACGTCGTTGAGGGACTCTGGATGAATCTTGACGTATGCCTGTATGTTTCTAACTTGTTTCTGGAGGGATTCTTCGCTTTGTGCCGACACTACCAGGAGTCGCGAACGATCTGGCTCAGTATTAGCACCTCGCTTGCCGGCCTTGCGGCGGACAGAAGCCGGGAGCTCCAACACAGCCTGCGCGATGTTAGTTCCGTCCGTTGGACCATTGAGGGAGAACAACTCACATGCGCATTGGCGCCTCCGATACCAAAGCAGTTGACGCTGACTCTGTCTGCACGACTAGAAGGCCAAGGAGTTGGTTCGGTCGGCACCTGTAGACCATTTTTCTTGAACGGAACTATACCGAGCCCAGTAGTCAGCACGGCAAACGTAACCCAGGCGAAAGAATATCAGTACTTTTGGGGTTCGGCGTGGTGAAGTGGATATTGGGTGGAATGGTCCGGTGCTCAAGTGCAAGCACAGCCTTGATGATACTCGTCAGGCCCGATGCCCCTTCGCCGTGCCCGACATTTGGTTTTACCTATATATACACGTCAGACAACAGTCGCCTCCCGAGTAAACTTCATACCGCTCCCATGTAAATGCCTTCCGGCCCAAAAACCCTTCCCACAGCCATTGCTTCGGCCAAGTCACCCGCTTGTGTTCCTGTCCCATGGCATTCAAAGAAAGCCGTCTGGGCGAAATCATCGATGCGAGCACGCTGATATGCCTGCCGGATCAGTCGTTCCTGGCTATCTGCATCCGGAGAGAAAATCTTCTGCGTTCTGCCATCAAAGTTGGCTGCTGTCGACCGAATAATCGAACGGATGGGATCGCCATCTCTAATTGCCTCGTCCAGCGGCTTGAGATAAATTGCATTTACAGCTTCTGCTCTCGCATACCCATCGGCGGCGGCATCGAATGTTTTACAGTGACCACTAGCGGACAGGACCATGTTATCGGACATGTTCGCCGTCATGGTTGGGGATACGATCATGTTGGTCCCCGTGACGACAGCCGATGAACAGGTGCCAGCATAGAGTGCACAGCATGCTTCATGCAAGGCTACCATTGAAGAGGAACAGGCTGTTTGTACCGTGACGCTAGCACATATCAGCGGTATCTTGCCATGTCTGTCTGGGTTGAACGCACCTCGGCCCTTTCAAGTCATACTCATAGGAAACCCTGTTCGACAGGGCAAACGCTCCAGTGGCAAATGCATGAACCCGTGGAATCTCCTGGGTCTCCTTCGCGGATAGGTCATGCCAATCCTCACCGAAGACACCTACGTAGCACCCGATATCCTTCCCACGCCAATCCGTCTGCCCAGCGTTTTCCATACACTCCCAGACCACTTCCATTAGCAGCATTTGCTGGGGGTCGAGTTTTCCCGCATCATATCCTGCCGTTTCAAAAAACGTCATGTCAGCCGACCCGACATAGTCTTCCTGTAAAAAGTACCCGGATCGTGTCTTCACCGATTGAGGTTTTGTCGGGTGATAGAATGCATCCACATTGTAGCGACTCTCCGGGACTCTAGTCGAGGCATCCTGTTTGTTGATTAAGAGTTCCCAGAACTCCTCGCTGCTGTGGATACCGCCAGGGAGTCTCATGGCCATTCCAACAATCGCAATTGGCGGAGGCCCTCCCTGGTGGCCAGTTTCGCAGGCGGATGACTGGGTCGACGATTCCTGGTTCTGACTGCTTGAGAGTTTCCTTGCGGTATCTCCATCCTGAACTTTGCTACCTGCACCAGCTTCACGGCAGTAGCTCATCTTTGCCTCCATTATGGATAAAATGCTATTGTCGAACTCTCGTGGCTCGCTGCGGTCTCAGTAGTAGCTAATCTAGAGGAGCGAAACAAAAGGTCCGGATCAAGATTGTAGATGTTGATATGTGAATACCTTGATCGGTTATTTCTATGAGAGGATGGTGAACACCCAACCAGCGCTTTCGGGGGGCAATTCAGCGGAAAAGGCAAAGGGTGAAGGCATGCACGAATTCTCGACAGGGAACAGATGATACTTATTTAAGTCGCCGGCATCTAGAACGCACAAAGCTCGGGAAAGGAAGCGCAAAGGTATTCGGCAGGTATGCCCTGTACCAATGAAGAGATGCACCACCAGTAAATGAAGGAGAGTAAGGTCGAATCAAGGACGCAGAAGATGTCGTATCCCAAAACCGTTCCAGGTCGCGGCAGCTTTGGACACCCTTGACTATTTGGTTTAACATATATCGTAATAGTTCAATCGTTGTATTTCTCGAATCAGTTGAGGGTTTGCCAAGACGCTATTCAACCAAAGTCAAGTTCCCAGACGTGCATGGTCGACACCGCTCCATAGCTCTGGATCAGCGAGTTTAACACATCGCTGATCGAATGCTGCCGTATTGGGCTCGGCATCTCATCCCTCCTTGCAGTCTGTAGGAGGGATCAGCGCGGAATGACCAAAGACAACGGTTGGATCCGAGGACTCTTGGTTAGCGCATCTCGATGGGGTCTTGATCATCATGGGTAAGATTTCCGGAGCACTTTGAGCGGTCGCTTGGGAATGTCAAGGAACTTAGAGTTTGGCTTCGTAGGGCCAATGATTACCCAGAACACTCTTTACCGTGTTTTCATTCGCATTCCAAATTTGGAGATAACTGCCCTTGGTTGGCAGGATGTCAGAGTTCATTGCACGGAATACGAAAATGTGAGCAAGGGGTGGCTGGCTGACACCAATATGCAAGAAAGGATCAGCCACCACCTCGCGCGAAAGAAGGAAAGTATAGAAGCAACACAGGTGGGTTCATACCTAGACATACTCAAATCCAGACAAATGAATGATCCATTCTGAAATATCTTGAAGCCACCGCATTCATGTACGGAGAGGAAGGCTGAAAGCAGTAGTGATCCGGTACCATCTTTGGCTTTCTTTGGAGAAAGGAATGTTGGTTGTGAAGGTATTTAAATCACAGATAGCCTCCATATCAGAAGATGCGCAATTACTGTATTGTACTGTTCTCGGTGTCACTGCGTATCTCGGTCCAACTCAGAACGATGCATCTCAAGTTTTCATACATTGCTGCTCTTCTCTTGGGAGCGGCCCAGCCAGCATTCTGCGCCCAGAACTTCAAACAAACTTTGGCAGACTTTGACGCTATTGACAATGCCGCTCGAGAGTTTCGTGTCGCCATCGAAAACTATCACGGGGGCCTTGCTGGTGCTGTAGCCGTTGGGAACAAGGCTCGCGCGGCCCAAAAGGTCGCGGACAATGCGAGGAAAAACCTTGACGCAAGCGACCAGCCCTTTACCGATGCCGAGGTCAAGGACGCGATGGACAGATACGACCGTACAACTCCGATTGTCCTGGACAACGTGCATAAGGTGGCGGAAAAGGTGCGAAAATGAACCCACTCTTTTCTTTGGTGCTGAGCATCATATGTTTTAACATGGATACAATGTCTACTAGGCTCCCGAGTTCCGCGAAGCAGGCGTTGAAAGTATTGCCCATGGAATGGTCACCCATATGCGTGATACGACCGAAGCTCTTCGAGTCGCCTACCGGAAAAGGCTGCCTCCTGGAGACAACAATCGGATGATGCCGTCGGATGAGAAGTTCAATGCCGCCTTCCAGGAAGCCGCCACTGCGCTCTCAGTGTAGATGCGTCAATACCGATCCAGGGCAGTTCCCTCCTGGTCAGTTTGATTAGGTTCAGTGGGTCTGTCATATCGGGGGAACATGTTGTCCGGTAATTAGGCTATAACTATTATCAGAACTCGTTAATAATTCCAAGGTGGTTAAATGGTCTATGCCTCACAGCCCCGGCATGTATGTGTAACATACTAAAGCTTCCATCGAAGGCCTTTTCCAATATAATATACTGTAACCATCTCTGGCAGAGTCATCCTGAAAATTCTTCGGCGTATTCGGTAAGGACAGGGGATACTTGTCATACCTCATCCAGGGTCGTTCGCTATACATTCCCCACCCTGTATTCAGCAAGGGAGCGCAATTTCGCATCCCACCAGAAAGATGCCAAAAGAAGATCTCAGAATGGCACCCTCTGTCAGTCAGGAGTGCCACATTCTATAATATATCTTCGATAGTCCCTCCCTCCATACCGCGGCTCCAGATCACATTGGAGCAGCTCTCTTGTGACCGCAGGCATGATTCAAGGCGAAGATCGTCCTCGTGGGCACATCAAAGTACTTGGCCTTGGCCTCTGCCGTACAGGAACCGATTGTAGTGACCCCTTTTTCCAACCCCGTGAAGAACCAATCACTGATAAGACAATGGTCCCAGCCTTGCGAGAGGCACTGAGAACCCTAGGTTATGCCAACCCTTACCATGATATTCCTGTTTGGAAAATCCAAGTGACTGTGAGCACTGGTATTCGGCTTTGTCCGCCAAATATGATGGTATTGGAAAGCCGTACGGACAAAAGGAATTTGACCAGATTATAGGCCAGAGCCAGGTAATTTTCTCCGAGTTCCAAAAATCTGGGCCAATCCTTTGGGAATTAATAAAAATGGAAATAGGCCCTCTGTGGTGACTTTCCTGCGGCTTGCTTTGGCCCCGAACTGATCAAAGCATATCCAGAAGCGAAGGTGATTCTTACGTATCGCGATGTAGACGAGTGGTATCAGTGAGTGTCGGTGAAACTATTACAACGTCGACAAATAAATATAAACAATCTAACACTGTGCCCCCAGATCTGTACACAAGACAGTACACTGCTTGGTTAGCAGTCGGCTCTGGGCGGTAGCAGCCAGAGTCGCCAGAGCGCTTGGGATGCAATCTTTCTGGATTCAGCCAACGTGGCACAAGATATGGGAGGGCTTCTTCGAAGGTGATTTTGAAACGAATGGACGGAGAGTCTTCCGTGAACACTACGAGTTGATCACACAGCTGGTGCCAGCCCGTCATTTGCTCATTTTCCACGTCCGTGAAGGATGGGAGCCTCTGTGCGAGTTCCTTGGTCAGCCTGTACCGTCTACGCCATTTCCCCGTGGAAATGGCATTCAGAGCTATCATCTTAGATGTGCCTTCTTACTGCTCTACGGTAACCGTGTACGAACCCTTACGTTACCATGTACGGCAGGACTTGTGTTGCTAGTGTGGGCGGTACTTGTAGCATGAGGAAGATGGCCAGATGTAGGACAGGTTTATAATTAGATTACAGTATTGCTATCTGTAGTTGTGATTTAGTTCTTAGTTACAGTTATTATGGCTATGCCAGTCATGAGATAATTGAATTCATAAACACAACGCAGGGTGCTGTTTATCATGGTGACTTTGACACTATATATAGTGGCTTAGGGGAGTGTGCTATAAAGGGTTCTTATAAAGGCTAATTAAGGGTGCTCGTAGTAGAAAGACAGTAGAGAGAGATAGAAAAATTGTTATAAGATTTATAAAGACTTTTCTAAACTAGAATTAATTAGATCTGGTTTTTACTAATTATATAAAAATATATAACAATATACAATGCTTTACCATAAAGTATCGTAAATTAAAATTATATAGACCATTGGCCTACAGAAGTTACTCCGATGGTATACTGCTTATTAAATCGCGCATACCGAACAAGCCCTTACAATATTATAGTGATCCTCTTCTCTATCGTATAAACATTCTATATGAAAGGAAATAATCGGAACCACAGATCAGTTGTGTCGAACTTGGGAATTCCATGTACTGTTCATACTATAGCCGAAGAGATCTGGGGGCTAAGCGTCAGCACTAGGCCTAACTCTCTTAAGATGGGTGCCTTACGGGATTCTGTCTTGATTTCAAATCGCAAGATGCAAATTACATAAGCTAAAAGGCAACCGCTATTCGACTCACTAGAAATCGCGACTGGAAATCCAAAATAAGAATCTCAAGTGACAAGGATATTGAATCCTCCTCCAGACTTCACATGATCAAAGGGGAAATGAACAAGGGAAGAATATGGTGTTGATTAAGATTGAAATCATCTCAGATGCAATCTGTCCCTGGGTACGTGTGCCAGTCGCTACAGTTACAATAGCCCCATAGCTGATCTGCCAAAGTGCTACATTGGGTATCGAAACCTGCAAAAAGCTATCTCCTTATACCAAAAGACATACCCCGGCGGCTCGAATGACACCATAGAGGTATGGTGGAAACCATACTTCATCGATCAAGAACCGCCAAAGGAAAGCATCTTAATACAAGGTCAGTCAGTCTTCGATCCTATAATAAGCACGACACGCTGCCACGAGCCGAACCTAACTCATGGGCTAGACCGTATGCTCCGCCGCATGGATCCCAAAATGGTAGCAGCGGCCCAAACCCGCTTGAAGCGCGTAGGTGCGGATGCCGGGATCCGATTCAAGTTCGGTGGGTATATCGGGTCGTCTCGACTAGCGCATCAGCTGCTCTATATGGCCGCGCGGGAAGGGAGTGAGCTGCAGTGTCGGGTTTCAGAATTACTCTTCCACTACCAGTTCGAGGAGGAAGCCGATATTAGCCAATTAGATACCGTGATTGCGGTTGGTGTACAGGCTGGACTGCGTGAAGATGATATTCGAGAGTGGCTAGCTAGTGGTGTCGGGGTGGCGGAAATAGAAGCTGAAGCGAAGAAGGCGAGGGCTGATGGAGCCACCGGTGTACCCCATTTTGCTATTGGGGGGAAGTATCATATGGAGGGTGCTGTGGATATGTCGGAACTGTTTGAAGCTTTTGTTGCTGTTAGAGAAGGGCAGTAGATCTTGAGGAAGTGATATGGCGTTGTGAGCGTTCGACATATCAATCTTCGGGGCTTCACCATGACAGATTCAAGCCATTCCCTCCCCAATTGTGCTCGTAGAAGCTATGTTTGATGTATTGAATTTGCGTCCAAATCCGGAGATCATAGAGGGTTGTCTAATAGAGGCCTGATGAGGATCTTCTTTGGACTTCGTACATGGTGTTGGACTGTACGAAACAATTCATATCGGCTGCAAGCTACTAGACACTGTATCCGGCTTCGCCATCCGGATTGAAATCACATGAAGTACCTCTAGTGATGCTTAAGATCCCATTACTCAAGGTTCGACTCCATTTGAGGTGCTGTATATGCCGCTTAGAGCATTGTATCCACCCAGTCTATCGGGGCACATGCACGGAAGATTGAAACAACCAACAATATGAGTAATAGATATTGAAGATCTTACCAGAAGCGGTATACTGTACATGCCATCATCTGTCCAGGAAATGCTCTTCATCTAATCTTCACCCAACACTGGAAGTAGAAAGGTCTAGGCAGCCATCGTTAGTGCTTATCTACTGCAGCATTTGCTCCAACAGCCAATCGTAGAATCGCATATCCTGAAATTCGGCAACCGAAGGATTAGAAGCTGATGTAATGACAGGGATGGTAATCCTTCATTTCATTTACTCAAACTGTGACGATTACTGTTGGCATATCGTCTCCACATAAGGCGTCCAGTTCCTCTTTCTTGCGCGGCAGCCCACTCAAAATCCTGTTTAATATGAGCACTTAAGAGGCACTCCCTTTTCAAGTAACTGGTATCTTCCCACTTTCAGCGAACCTCGGTATATTTCGGTTTGTTAGAGTTATCTGCATGTGTGGTTACGTTTCCAAGTGGCCACCTTGCCTCCACTGTGGCCCGATTGTATGGGCACCTGTGGACCGTTTCAGGCTAAAATATGCACAATAACCGGCCAGCCTGTATTCCGTACTGTGAATACAACCATAGGTATCTGATTTCTAAGATGGGTATTATTGAGAAATCACCTTCTACAACAGGGTCGTTTCTCATATTATGCCATTATAAGTAAACACTGCTGATGATATCACGGTGTTGGATTAGTGATCCGGAGCCCTCGTTGAGACCATTGGCAACTAGAACTACCCTTGATAAACCA
Source organism: Aspergillus bombycis (assembly GCF_001792695.1). Lineage (NCBI taxonomy): Eukaryota > Fungi > Ascomycota > Eurotiomycetes > Eurotiales > Aspergillaceae > Aspergillus > Aspergillus bombycis. The sequence continues at coordinate 20,588 of NW_019170186.1, read as the reverse complement.
GGCTCCAACATTAGTATCGATCAAGGATCGAGATCCTTCTGACTATAAATTAGCAGAAAGAAGCAATTCAGCTATGAAACAAGGAGATTAGTGATCCGTAGCCGTTGGGATCCACTTCTTCAGACACCCGCATATACGACTGAGTAATCCAGGGTCCTTGTCAAGTGTGTGATCGACATAAGCAGTAGCGTACAACTAGTCTTGAAGAAGCGAATGATATGTACCCTGGAGGAGGTTTTGCCGCTGGAGGCGAGCGGGAATGCGGGTAAAACCGCGTTGTTGCCACCCACCGTTTTGCCAAAGATTGGGTTAGCAGCTTCAGGGAACTCATGCTGCTAGGTTCTGTTGGGTATGTTCTCATCAGGACAAGGTTGCTATTCCTGTTAGCCCTTACCCTGTTCCGAAAGCTTGTAATATGCAGCAGCCCTTGTTAGATGTTGTTACTCAACTAGTGCTCTTATTGCTTCAACTTCTCGTTACTCTTGTTCAGGAAGGTTCTCCGACTATTCGAGTAGCACTCGACGAACGGCCCAGTCACTATAGAAGACCTGTTTTGGAGCATCCTCAACCCGTGCAGGTATCTTATATCCGGGAAGATGTTGTACTTCATGTAAGCCCTCATCCCATAATGGAATCGTCCCCACCATCACTTGTTTGGGCACCGCACACAAGTGGCGATGATACTCTGAGCCAGGACTATTAGATTGAAGCGTTATACGGTATTCACCGACTACTCAGAATCTCAGATTGGACCACAGGGTACAACTCTATCACATCATATTAGTCCCATGTTGATCCATTTCTGTTGGCTCCTCTGAATACATCGAGAGCTTCGGCTTGTGCCGACAGTCATTTACTCGGATTGGCTCATGTCGGAGGATTCGACTCCCGGCACAGATAACAGGATGCAGGGATAGTTGAGCAAGATCAATAACCCTGTCGTCAGAGCCACAGTGGCAAGGCTTACTTCCCCTGTTGCAACGCTCCTCCACGGCAGAAGTGGCCTTGTGAGGCGCGCGGCCTGTACTTTTAACTCGGCCGGTACATCGGCACTGTATTTAGCGTGTCTCGAACGGACGTGCGTTCGACATGTAGGACTGCCCCCGTTTATCTTAGTGCAATGTGAGTCGCAGATCTAGCGTGCATTCCTAAATGTCTCATATTACGCTGCCCCTTTGGAGGCATGTCAGGAAGCTGTTCTCTCCGGCCGTAGCATTTAGTAACTGTGTCGTCTGGATATCCTGCGCCGTGCACATTGCTCGGGCTTTTCTCATCTGGAAGCAACGAACTATATGACAAACCCGAAAGACAATCGAGAATTACTTATACTCTCTTGCTTTGTTTGCGGCTATTTGCTGAGGTTGAGAAATACCCACGCTGCCACGCGGAAGGTACTTTTGCGACCCTAAACACACCTGTAGGAGTGATAGATAAGGGAATCAAACAGAATTATGGCCGAAGTCGCAAACATCCCTGCCGGCAATATAGTTATTAATTTGCATAGCTTGTAGGGCCTGTGTGGGTCGAGCGCTGTGCACGGTATTTAGTCTGATAAGTCCAGAGCCAGCCTTAATCCCTGTCGATCTCCGCTAAGCCGGATTTGCCGTATGCCGAGGGGGAAGTGATTGGGTGGATATGAGGCTTATGTTGGAGATTGACTTATATTAAGCATGTTATAAGATATAGACCGGATTGCGAATTGGCGGGCATCACGCTGATCGACGCCATTTTTCATGCTGTTGGCGATTTCTGATTACTAGGGGGATGATGTCTAGAGGGATGGAAGGCGGGCCTTTGGAGGACTTGGAGAGATAGGCGTCAAACATTTCATCTAGTGTGGCGACTAATATAGATTCCGATGCTCTATTTGCTAAAACTATAAATCACATTCTCTAATATCTAAAGCCTCTATCTCTAGCAACTAAGAACGAACTAATCAGCGCGACATACGGAACCATCTGCCATTGGGAACAGTCACCGAGCCCCACTTAGTTTGCAGTGACCAGTGAAACATATGTCTGCAGGTTGCTAGTGTGGTGCTCGCCCAACCCTGGCTTATCGCCAATCTCCTTGCCGTGGGTATGGAAGGCGCTGCTCACAGTGAAGCGTACGCCATTCCATTCCCGGACCACACCGTGCCGCCGGCGCGCAATGTCATTGATCAGAGGCACCACCTCCTCGGCAGCCGTGATAACGTTGCTCACCTTGCCGGGGAAGATATGGATGACACCGTCTTTCTCGAAGGTCAAACTGCTTCGGAATTCCGATGTGGTCTTGAGCTTGGCCAGAACACTACCCTTCCAGCCGCGGTAGTGGAACCGATCGAGAAATCCGGGCCAGAACCGGGTAATCTCCCGCTCGCAGTGGGGCTTGATCCGAGCAGCGATGGCTTCCTCGTCAAGACTATCCAGAAGCTCTTGGCCCTCCTCGTGATGATCGAATGATCCGAGGATGGTGTAGCTACCGTGTGTTAAGATATACTTCTTCTGAAAAGGTTCGTTCGTGTCGATCGCCGGCATCACGCAGGGAAACCAGCCATCCATGACGATGAAAGAAAGAGGCTTTTCCTGTGGCTGCTGGTCCTCGTAAACCAGAGCAATACAGGTTTGATAGGTGATACCAATGTCGACGGGAAGAGCATCCGCGATGTTCTGTGGCAGAAGGCTGGTGTAGCCGGTGGCGTTGATTACCACGTCGAAGATGTACTGCCCATCTCCGGTTTGAATACGGTTGGTTTCCTCGGTGTGGATGATACGGTCGACTGTCGTATTGAGGTGTACGTAGATGCCTGCACGACCCAGCTTCTCTTTGAATGCATTCCGGAGTCGGTCGCCAATGGCAACACTGGGTTCGTCCAGATTGTATGCGCTAATAAGGCCCTGGAAGCCATTCGCCTCCGGGTCAACTGTAGTACATTCAGGAGATTCGTAACAAACGTCCCTGAATGCCTCATCGGAGACCTTCGATGGGTTTCCCAGAGCGTCGGCTTGGCCGTGTGCATATATCGCGGATTCATGGTAGACAACTAGTTCGGGATACGTCTCGCAGAACTTAGCCAAGGCTTCACGGCAGCTGTCGCGAGTGGCTTTGGACCGAGGATAGTGTGGCCCCTTGTGCAAGCGGATACCAAAGTTTCCTGAGACGCCTTGGAAGATATCAGGCTTCTGTTCGAACAAAGAAACTCGGTGGCCTTGTTTCTTGAGCTCCAGGGCAAGATGGCAGCCGTTCCATCCGCCACCGACGATGCCAACCCTTAGCTGTGTGGTGACACGCATTATGAAGAGGCGGGTAGTTATAGTCTAGAGATGATTGTGTTTGGTTCTAAAGCTTGAGAAAACTGGTTGTTGAAGTAGGTAGGAATAGCCCCCAAGGCTTCCCATAGCTTTATATCCTTCTCGCCAGCAGGGTAGCTTGACTCACTTCCGTGGCCATGTCAAGGGTGCTCTTTCCATGATTGTAACCCAACATTCCCCGATAGCGACACATGCACTCTGAAGCCAATCGCATTCAATGTGATACGAACGGATGAGGTGGAATGAGCGGCAAAGTCGGGATAGATGATTGTCGACGACTCCAGAAGATCGTAACATACTTGAATGAGTTTTTGATGCATGTCAGCGCTTGATAATGTCACATCCGCGGCGATGCATCCGCGACACAGTATCCAATGAGAGGGTTGGTGGACGGCACGAAAGGAAGCACGCTAGTCGGGATGTGCAGCCTTTGCAGTGGACAGTGCGCCCTGCAGAATACAAAAAAAACCATTCTGCAGGTATGGTATCATCGCTTAAGGATTCCAATCCTAGCAGATACCCGTCGGGGGATAACGGGATCCCGAATTAGGGTTATCCAGTTGCAGCGTTGGAGCCGCGCGTCGGAGTTAACATTTATTCCGACTGCCCGATAACCTCGTACTTTTGGCCCCGTCATTCTCACTCTCCCGAACCCCCCACTGATAGACCAACGTCGACTGCGATAGATCCCTTTCTTACGCGATAACCCTGTAGTGCAGCGTAATGTCGTTGAATACCGATGATTCCGGTCGGATAAGGACCCGGCAGCGCGCGAAAAGAGCGTGCGAAACGTGCAAACTGCGCAAGCGGAAATGTGACGGCCATGAGCCCTGCACTTACTGCTTGCGATACGAATATCAGTGCACTTTCAAACCTCATCCACGGAGAAAGCCAGCCGCTTCCAGATCTTCTGCAAGGCCCAGCGAGGAAGAAGACTCACCAAAAGTTTCCGACAGAGTTGATGCTAATCAAGAACATATGGAAGCCAACTCTGGCACTGCTTTCCCCCATCTCCTGGGGATGAGGTTGAATCCGCAGGGTGCCCCCAAGGTATACGGGTTTAGCTGGAATCTAGGACCACGGGATGAGCCTCTGGAGCCCTTCGCGAATCTTACAAATCTGCTTTCAAGAGAGGAGATGGAAGACTTGGCCAGCCATTATTTAAAGAAGATACATCCAGTGTATGCGGTCCTGGACCCCGACACATTAAGGCAAAAGATTGTTGCCCGATGGCATGATCCTGCAACTGTGGCCAGCTATGACCCCATTCTCTGCGGCGTCGCGGCATTGGGCTCGTTGTACTCAGGCCATCAGGAACACCCGAAGGAAGGAGCGCTGGTGCAGTCTGCAAAGGAGATGCTCGAAACCACCCGGATCTCAAAGACCACCCTCCTGCATCATGCCACCGCCTGGATCTTACGGACCATATATCTCCGAAGCACCAACTGCCCCCATGCCTCGTGGATGGCCAGTTGTTCCACCATGCACATCATAGAGGCTATCGGGGCTCACCAAGATCCAGAGCTGGTGTCTTTGGTTTATTCTGACACCGCAGACGTTAGCGTAAATGACGAGAGTCAACGCCGGCTGTTCTGGGTAGCCACTGTGTTAAATTCATGGATCTCGTATGAATATGGTCGGTCACGCGTTATTCTACGAGGTGTCTCCTGCAAGCCACCTTTACCGCGAACGGGCGACTTCACCACGGACCTCATCTCCATGTACCAGATCTCCGAACGACTGGATCCCGATCAGAACAATAAGCTTTCAGACCTAGAAGATGCACTCAGCCGTGTTGAGCGTCTCACACTTTCCCATGACGCCTTGATACTATCCCAAAGTAATCTGGCACTCACTATTTATCGTCGTTTGCGAGTCGCTTCGTCGAATATGTCGAATGACATTCTCACCCGCATTATCCGGCTAGGCAATGACGGCCTTGAGGCTGCGGTACGCCTGGCGCAGGATCGTTGTCCTTGGTGGCATGTCGCCAATATACCCTTTCAGTTCCTCTGTATCTTGCTTGCTATTGACACTAGGGAATCACTGTCGTACGTGGGTCCGGCACTGCGCTCATTCAGGGCCATCACCAGTCATTACAGCACCCCAACCCTACACACCGCACTTGAGACTATAGAATCATTGGTTCGCCTCTCCCAGAACAAGAAAGAACGGGACTTGATTCTTCTCAGAGATAGTATGCAACAAGAAAACTCGGGGCTAACCGAACAAAGTTCAACAACATCCCAAGCTTTCAACGACGCATCTTGGCTGGGAGCGACCGGTGATCTGACCTTACCAGATAACTTTGACTGGGATTGGAATGTATTCTTGGATACCCAGGTTCCATTCTTCGACGAGGGTGAATACGGTGCTCAGAGATATAGATAATGCAGGAAATGAGGACTATTTACACCACCAGGAAGTGCTCGTATGCGTCTACTTATAGTATTAGTTAATGGACCTAGGACTTAATAAATCTGTTTGGATTATATCATAGACAGACATACCTCTTGTAAACTGTTCCTTGCCCTTTGGCGCCGAATAAGGATTTTCGGAGCTATTCAGCGGTTAAGTCGGGCATGACGGGAAAGTCGGTTAGGGCGGAATTCGGGTTGACGCAATGGAAGCACCACCAGAAATAAATACTCTGAAAGAGCACATTTGTTCTAGCCGAGGAGTAAAAACGTTTGACAGATGTTGCTTAATTGACTGCCTTTCTCCCAATTCCTTTTTGTATTTTCTGGGTTGTGTCCTGATCGCCTCGCAACGATGCAGTCTTTTCGCCAATACCGACGCATGCGCAGAGACCTGCAAGAGAGCATTAAGCTGCACGGTCCGTATGCCGCTGCTGGTGATCGTCACGTACAGCCGACCGATGATATCTTGGAGGATGCCGATGATGCCCGATTGGAAAAAGGTGTTCATTCAATGGACGGTCACGGCCAATCGCCATACTCCACGCCTGGAATCGTTCTCCACGACGGCCAGAAAGTGACTGTTCCTGGAGTGAACCTCCGCCGCGCATCCGAAATCTGTGAGCGTGTCAATACAAAAACACTATTCATTGTCGGGTTCGATGGCCCGGACGACCAGCTCAATCCCAAAAACTGGCCTATAGGGAGGAAATGGGCGACATTGGGCATTGTCGGCACAACGGGTATGCTTGTTGGATGGGCTTCATCCATTGACTCTACTGTAATCAAACAAGGGCAGGAAGCGTTCGGAGTCAGCGAGGTTGCCGAATCTCTTGCAACCGCGCTGTTCCTGTTCGCCTTCGGCTTCGGATCTTTGGTGGCAGCACCCTTTTCTGAGACTGTTGGGCGGAATCCAGTCTACATAGCGACGCTGTCCATTCTTATGATTTTCACAATGGCATCCGGTCTGGCCCCAAACTTCGGAGCCCAGCTTGCTTTCCGCTTTTTAGCTGGATTGTTCGGATGTACACCGATGACAACCTTTGGCGGCAGTATGGCGGATATCTTTGACCCTATGGACCGCACATATGCCTTTCCAGTTTGTTGCACGTTGTCCTTCCTGGGTCCGTTCCTGGCGCCAATGGTTGGAGCTTTCATTGGCCAAAGCACGCACATCAGCTGGCGCTGGACCGAATGGGCTACGCTGATCATGGCTGCGTTAGTGACCGGTGCTATCTCCCTGTTCGTTCCAGAAACTTATGGTCCCGTACTATTGCAGTGGAAGGCGAAACAACTTCGTGAGATAACCGGTGACCAGCGGTTCATGGCGGAGATTGAGCTTCGCCAGACGTCCCTCGTGACTCGGTTGATGCACAGCTGCTCCCGCCCGTTCCATTTATTCTTTCGGGAGATCATGGTAGCACTCTTTACCATGTATCTGGTCGTGGTCTACATCGTCCTATTCGGGTTCCTGACGGGCTATGAGTTCATCTTTGGTAGGACATATGGGTTTACCCAAGGGTCTGTGGGCCTGACATTCATCGGCATGAACGTAGGATTCCTGATCGCCTTTGCCATGGTGCCGCATATCTACTTCTCATACAAGAAGCGGCTCCTGAATGCGATTGAAAATGGACACAATGGCTTGCCGCCGGAAGAGCGACTTTGGTTCGCTATGTACGGAGCGCCCTGGCTACCAATCTCTCTTTTCTGGATGGGCTGGACCAGCTATCCGTCTATCTCGTACTGGTCGCCGCTAGTCGCCTCGGTGGCTTTCGGATTCTCTGTGCAAGGAATCTTTATTTCCACATACCAGTACCTCATCGACACGTATGAGCTCTTCGCAGCCAGTGCCTTAGTGAGTGCAACTTTCTTCCGTTATATCGCTGCTGGCGCGATGGTCATCGTGTCGATTCCGATGTATGGAAATTTGGGCGTACATTGGTCCCTCACGTTGTTGGGATGTATCTCGGTCCTGATGACGCCTGTGCCGTATATTTTCTATAAGTATGGACATGTCATTCGGCAGCGGAATAAAAAGACGCCTTAAGGAGTGTGCCGGAAGGGTGTGTCGTTCAATTACTCGGACGCGAATGCAGTGAAATGACCAGTCAAGGCCAATAGTAGTCAGTGGCAATGGAACGCGGGTTAATAAAAGCTAGTAGATACAATTAATTTGATTCACCGAAGCATCATTCGTGGTAGTTCATATAGTACATAGAGTCCAGAACATCATTACTGATGATCTTTGGGGGTTTTGGAATAGAACCCGGGATATCAGCGAGGGCCTTATTTTCAGGCAACAATCGTTGGCAGCCACGTGCCGGGCAGACAAACGATGCAAAAGTAGCCATCTTCCTTGACATCCGTTGAACTCCCACCTTTGTGAATCCATCCCTCGAGGCAAGTGTGTCTGTGCTTCCATCTCGGGTAAATCTCCGCTGGCGCTGCCAGCTATCCAGCATTTAGTTCTCACAGCAATAACCGATATGTACGCCGTATCATTCGTTTACGCAACCATGGTTATATCACACATCCAATGGTTGGCTCGGTCCGCTTGCGTCGGCCAAAATCCGTTTGTTAGCCGCTCGGTGAGATTCCGAGGACGGCAGAACTTCTCCATTACTTGAGCTGAGCTACCCCGGTGGCCAGGTTTGGCGAGTGGAGCCCGTGGGGTGTCGCATGCGGAGAGTCTCAAAATGCCCCGGAATCGGGCCACGCACTCCGTAGGGACAACAGACTGGCAACTGGCTCTCTCGGCTCGGCCTATGTTCTAGCATTCCTCATTCTCTGGATGATCAGTCAATTGTCCGATAATGATAAGGCCGACCCGGATGGGTATCGGCTCATCGCGTCAGCCCTCACATTGACCCCCCGTCCTGTCGGCCTTTCACCACGCGCTCGGTTTCGGCTACGTTTAATGCCTCATAGACCAGATCGTACGGATGCCATCCTTGGGTCAAGGCGTCCACAGCAAGCCAATCGCACATTAGCCATGCTAAGCATTTGCCGACTCTCCACTTTGAGTGGGTTTCGTCCCGGGTTCAGACATGGTCATTGGAGGGTTGGAAGACAAGCACGACAAGCCTTTCATACTTTCCCTGCCAAGTCCCAATTTTCTAATGTCTGGTGATCAAGACCACCCACCTCTGCGGGTCTCGCAGGATCCTTTGCGAGATTTCCAGCAGTACTAGGCTAGAAGGTCCGGCGCAAGAGAGCCGAATGCCCCTCCACTGCCTCAGGATTAATGGCCCCCTTCTCGCCTCGGCCAGTATTATGCCTTCTGGCTCCATGAAGGCGGTAGAGAACTGAGAGACGTTACTACCTTGTGCCCCCTTTATTTATTTCCTTTTCACCTCATAATTATCCCCTTCCACCGGACACAATTGACTCAGGATAGAAAAGAGAAAAAGAAGTCATGATGCAAGGCGAGGCACTTCGTTTTGCCCAGATCTTCTTGATCGTTTGCCCGTCATTCATTCTTTTCGGTTACAATCAATCCGGTGTCGGGGGTTTGACAGACTTCCCTTCGTGGGTGAGGCAGTTCCCTGAGATTGACACTGTCAATACCACAGGCGCTCAGAAATCCCACAATGCTACAGTGCAAGGCGCTGTGGTTGCTTCTTACACCCTTGGCGCTCTCTTTGGGTCCCTGATCTGTACGTGGATTGGCGACATCCTCGGTCGGCGTCGGACTATCTTTGCTGGAGCGTGTATTGCCCTGATAGGCCAGGCATTAGAATGCTCAGCTTATGCTCTCGCCCAGTTCACAGTCGGCCGGGTAATTCTCGGTTGGGGTGTGGGTATGCTGAGCGCTACGGTGCCGGTCTGGCAGTCAGAGTGCTCACCAGCCGATAAGAGAGGGAGAAATGTAGTGTTGACGGGCATGTTTATCGCCTTCGGGTTTGCCCTGACACAATGGATCAACTTTGGTTTCTATCACATGCAGGAAAGTTCCGCGTCATGGCGGGGGTCGCTAGCAATCCCAGCACTGTTCTCTTTGACTGTCATGGGTAGCATCTTCTTCCTGCCAGAATCTCCTCGCTGGCTTGTTCTCAAAAATAGATCAGATGCTGCGCAGCAAACCCTTGCCAATTTGAGGCAGAAGGATCTGGTGTCACCCGAGATTATGCACGAATTGCGTGGAATTGAAGTCTCCCTGGAGGAATCATCAAGTGGTAACATGGGACTCAAAGACATCTTTACAATGGGGGAGGAGAAGCTGTTTTACAGATTCCTTCTCTGTATTCTCCTACAATTCTTCCAGCAAATGACCGGCGGTACTCTAATTTCAGTCTACATCCCCATCATCTTCGAGGATAATTTACACTTAGGCTCCAGTTTGTCCAAGGTTCTTGCCGCATGCGCTTTGACATGGAAATTCCTCTGTTGCTTTGTCGGCTTCTATGTCGTGGACCGACTCGGACGCCGGGCTGCCTTTATGATCAGTGGTGGTGGCATGTCCATGTGCATGCTGGCGCTGACCGTGTCCAACTCATTCTCAAACAACCATACTGCGTCTATTATCTCGGCTCTGTTTATCTTCGTGTACAATTTCTTCCTTCCGGTGGGATTCTTGGGGGCGAACTTCGTTTACCCGGCTGAGGTTGCCCCGGTTCGTCTGCGAGTCGCCATGCATTCGTTTTCAATAGCGAATCAGTGGCTATGGTAAGCATGATTTCTCTATTACTGTGAGAATTAGAGTACTAATCTGGTTCACCGGACTAGGATGTTTGTCGTTGCGATGATTACTCCTACCGCGATCGCCGACATTGGCTACCGCTACTACATCGTATTCACCGTCGTTGGCGGTCTCATCCCACCTGTAGTTTATCTCTTCTACCCGGAGACCATGAATCGATCCCTTGAAGAAGTTAATCAGATCTTCCACGATGCGCCATCTATTATGTCCGCCGTCAAGATGTCCAGAACCCTTCCTATTGGTGATAGCATCATGGAGGAGATTGAAGGAAAGAAAATGGCTGAAGAGATTGAATGAGACATTTCAAGTGTTCTGGTTGATGTGCAGCAGGGCATTACTAAAGAACTCGAGCATTTAGGATAGAAGAGGTGGCAGAGGGTTCTGAAGTTATGCTTTTCTTCTATTTTCTTATTGACTTTACTCTAAACACTGTTTTCTGCAAGATTTGGGCACCGTCCCAACATTTCCAACCCCAGTACGTACCCAATATCAGGCTTGCTTCTGCGCTATAGATTCGATCATTTCCTTGGCCCTATATTCATTAGCGAGAGACATTCTGCTCAGGCGGGTTGGGCTTACACGTCTCCAAGCGCCACCATGCATACGGTCTGCCAGATTCCTAGACCAATGCGTGGCGTGACCCCGCGGTACAGGCCCCGTATCCCACTTTGCCCATATATGTACCGGAAGGTGCTCCCAATACTCAGCTTTGTGGGGCGATTGGGATCGGCTTTTAGGCTCTGCATTTCCACTCGAATCACCTCGATGGGCTGATTCCAGCTAGCCAGAGCGCCTCCGACGCCCGAGGCCAGTATCTTCTCCACGACACCCAGTCGCTCCTCGCGCCCTTTGTCTGTGGCTCTACGGATTGCGTCCTCAACCAGTCGGGAGAAGCCAAACCGGGACCCCCAATTAGTGACTTGCCGAATTGCTACGGCATTGACTCCTTTGTTGATTCCTCGCAGTCCCTCCGTCCGAAACATCGTAACAAATGTCTCCAAGGCGCCCGGTGGTTTCAACCCCGCTGCCGCTTGCTTAAGTCGAGTAATTTCCGCTGTCTTCATGCAGGTACAGAACCCGACCGTTGCGTACGCCTGAGCCGCGCCACCGACCATACCTCCTGCGATGCCGGAAAGGAATTCGGAGGCCCCGGCCGTCCGCGAATGATACTCGACTTCGGAGGCCACAAAGAGCAGAACAGCGCCTTTAGTAGACGCTTCAATCCAGGCCCATGGGATTAGACCTTGGTAATCTACTCAGTTTATCGGCGGGGTCAGTGGTTCGAACGCTCATATATCGTCATCGGTCAGGGCGGCATACAACCGGCAATTCCTCCTCGCGACCAAACGCGTCTCAGGGCTGTGATGAATGAATCCGATCTATTGGCTGCCATTGTGGTCTTTATTACCTCTAGTGGCTAGCTCTCGTTAGACGCACGTCTGGTGAAGGGAGTAAGCCGACATAGACTAACCTGTCCAAGTGTGGTGACCCTTGAATGGAATCAATACGAGATCAACAAACTGCAGAACAAGTGAAAGCGTACTCAAACATATTCAAGCTAGCACCAACTGGATTGCACAAATAGTTAGAAGGCGCGGCAAAGAGCAATAGATGAGATGGGGCTGGGTCAGTTACGCAAAAGATTACTCGCTCCAACGTCCCTCTTCTTGATCCCAGCATGGGGGGCAGACTGGTCGAGAGGAGACATATTTGTTAGACCGATAAGGCACCACAGTACGATCAACAATGGGGTAAAGGCAAGGCTGTCTCCTTCTCTACGTCTACAATATCATGCCCCTATATGTGTGTTTTGTTCGTAGAACGTTACGCCGATACTACTTCCCCATTCCGCCGATTTTCGGAGCGATAGCTATGTCAATCTCTGCTCCTACACAGAGCTTGCTAGTCTGGATCTATTGGGCAAGAGACTAGTGCTCTAACTTCTATCCACTACAAACTAGATTCCCCGACAATCGGACGTCGGTGTTGGCGAAAACTCCAATGGCATTGCTCGAAGCTACCGATGTATATATTTCAACCGTGTGGATAAACTGCGGGTGGGTAAGCTGCCAAGGAATCACTACACGCACAGCATATTAATACAGCTAATGTGATAGGGAGCTGGGATGATCGGTGGATGATCCTCAAAAAAGAAAAAAACAGAGACCATTTTATTCCCCGCGTGCCAATGGGCCCATGAGCTAACACATGGCTCCTACGGACTGTTGGTCACTTTGAGACCTCTAGGGAAACACACTAATGGTACGAGGGACGCCGGACGCCACACCGACCTCTCGGATATGATATCCTGCAGGTGCATCGGGCTTTCCCGCCGTGACCTTGCTGCGTATACGTTCGAGAGGCTCAGCATTATACACAGTCCACGATGGCAAAATGTCAGGCCATGATTACATCATGACGACAAGCGATCGGAAGCCCTGACTCCACGTGACCCATGGGTTCTGGACCAGTCTCATTGGCCGGGAGGATTCCCACGTGACCGTGGCGCTCTCCGATGCGATTCATTCCACCGAGTGGCAGCCACCACCCTTAAGACCGGAAAAGTCCTCCTTTTTCCTCCTCCCATGTCCTAGCGCCCCCCGTTCAATCAGCCTTGCCTACCTTATGGCGTCATCGCACTAAAGACCCTTATTTCGGGCAATTCCCGGCTCTATGGGCTCTACAACGATACGGGACTGACTATCAATGGATGACTATCATCCTCTCTGTTCTTACGGTCGAGTACTACGAACACCAGTATGTTGAGTGATCCCACCGACGGTGGGCTCTCGAACCTGGGCGCGTCTAGTACAGAACCATCTTCCGACGCAATCCAGACCTCTCGCGTGGTTAACTCTAAGATCCGGATTCCGCGCTTAGGGACCGCCCCCGTCGCCGCTCACCGCCAACGCACCGGCCGGGCATGTGCTCTCTGTCATCAGAGGAAGACCAAATGTGACGGCCAAAAGCCTCAATGTAAACAATGCCGTCAATTGGGTTTCCCATGTACTTATGTGGGGTCAAAGAGAGAACGACAAAAGTGGGCCCTGGAATCCGTCCAAGCGAAGATCCAGTCTTATGAGTCCCTGTTGCAACGTATCATTACGGAGAGCAGCGAGGATCCATCCAAGTTCAAGCTGATTGAAGAACTGATCACGGTATGTATGTCCGCCTGTCAGGCATACGGCAGAGTTGTTGGGCGTTAGGGAACTATGCTTATACTCATCTAGAGACACTTTGAGGGGGCACCGACGATACTTACACCACTACTAGCGCTAGGGTCCCCTTCAGACCGAAGCCCGTTCCCGTCCAACCATGGCCTATCATTGTACCGAATGCTTGCCGCGTGGATGTCCCATGCCCGCAGTGAGACCCAGCCACTTGCGCAGAAGCCAGTCATCCAGATCACCGGGATTCATCGTTGGACCTTGCTGGCGAACAATGACACGGCGAGCCATCTATTGTCACTTTACTTTATGTGGGAGAATCCGACCTGGCAACTGATTGACAAGGATTTATTTGTCCGCGACCTCGAAAGTGGACACGGAAAGTTCTGTTCCGCATTATTGGTTACCGTATTACTCTTTTTTGGCTGTGTACGTGTGGCCAAAGACCGGAGTGGAGTGACAGCTAACGTGAAGGCCAGAGCCTATCATACAATCTAGATAGGATCACAGATCGACGAGAAGAAAAGTTGCTTAGCAAGAAATTATATGCCGAAATACAGCGTCTATGGGAGATCGAAAAACGTATCGAGAGTCTTGCCACTGCTCAGTCCAGCATCCTGATTGGGTTGCTCTGTTGCACGTTCGGCTTAGACAGATTCGGCACCCAGTATATAATGCATGGCGCTCAACTATGCCTAAATCTAGGTCTTCAGCATGAGCATCCCTCATACTTTTATGACGACGCACCGGACGAAGATGGACAGCTCGCCAAGTGTCATAAGTTAGTTTCCTGGGCAGTGTATGATGTTCAAGGGTGAGAACGCACATGCCAGCTTTGAACTGTTTCTTACTAACTTTCCCACACAGCATTGCTTCTCAAGTTTACAGAAAGGTACCAGCCTGGAAAGAGCCCCCGTCCGTGAAATTCTCCCCAGTTGAAGCGGCAGGATTAGATGCAGGTGTTGAATGGAGTCCCTATCCGTTCATCACTCCTATTTCCCAGCCATTCTTCTTCACGGCGGCGTGCTTCAGGTCTGACCTCGTTACTATAGTTCATCACATTGCCGAATTTGCCCTCCGGTTTCCAGATGCGGTCATGGGCAATGATGATTGGGAGTACGGCCACCAATTACATAAAAAACTGCTCCAATGGAAGGCTACCCTGCCTCCTGTTCTTCTACTTGAACAAAATACAACACCGCATGTTATCTGCTTACAGTGGGTCATCTCTTTACACCTCGTTGCGGTTCAGGTGACTGACAGTTATTGTAGTGAATATTACCATGCAACGATTGCATCTCTGTGCCAAGTCTTCTGCGCAAACTTGGGCTCGACAGATGGCCAGATTCCGAATCCAGAAGAGTTTGATCCGTACACAATAGTATCGCAAGCGTTGGATGCCATAGGCTCCTTGATATTGCTATTCAAACGCTGTCACGGGTGGAAGTCTCTACCGGTCGTCATGCTGCACTATTTCTGTGTCGCAGGGGTTCATTCAGTCTCAAAATTAAATGCCCATGAGCCAAAGTGGAGATATGTTCTAGAGGATTGCGTGGTGGGCCTCTGGCACATGAGTTTAGGGTGGGGCCGATTATGCACCGCATTCCTTCGAACGATCGAACTGGTCCTGAAGCAAAGCAATCCGGACCCGTCTCTCGTGCCTTCTAGGGTTGCCGAGATCCTCAGGCAACTAAACGAGGGCGATCTGTGGACGGTGACAGACATCTCATCCCTGGCGGCCGACTATGTAGTTCACCAAGTGGCCACTCAACCGGAGTCGAGTTCGAGCCCGTGGTCTGCTTACCGGTCCCAAGGACTGCAGAGTCTCATCCATGACATGGATAGCCTTTCCATTAATCTAAGCTCTGAATCCCCGGAGTCCCTCTCATCCGTCAAGGGGCCCTATGACTCTCGCAGTTCCAAAGCCCCTGACATGCGAGATGCCGAAGAGATTATAGATAGTTAACATTTTATGCTGCTGACAATATCTGGGACTAAGACGCTACATCAGGGAAAGGGTGCTTTCCGTCTATCACTATGCTTGTTCTTAGCCACAATGTACACGTGGTGTGACGGATGTCATGGGGGTGCCGTTTGAAGGGTGCCGTAATATCAGCGTCAAGCCACTATTAAGGGAGGTTTCTTCGAGCTACAGCTACCTCTAAGGCTCCGCAGTCACCTGTACTTATCGAGACATCTCGCTATTACTGACGGGGGAAGATCTTCACGAACGCTAATACCCGCCTCCTATACATCTGAATAGTGTACGGAATTCATCTAAATCGCTGCAAAACGGCTCAAACACGCCGTAATACAGGCAGGCGATCTCACAAGAATTCTCAGCCTTTTTCTCTTTTACATACACGTGGCTTCCTACCTTTATGAAGGGTTGTGAGATTGTCCGCGCAGGCGCACAATAATTCTGTCATCAGACGGCGTTCCTTCATTATCGATCCAAGGGTTACAATGTCTTTAGATGGCAGTCAGCCTGCCAAGTATTCCGCTGCATCGCGAACCAGCTGAGTCACTTATAATGGTGTTCTGATTTGAATCATTCCTTGACCTTCCGGTGCCTTTTCAATAGTTTTGTAAGGACGGCATTAAAGTACACGAAGATGTTATTCTGCGTTGTTATTACATTTAAAACTACTTGTTTATACACAATTATACCAAGTGATTGAGACCATAAAACCTTGACAGCACTGGGTCTCATAAACCCTACCACCCCAGTCCAAGCTCAGTCAGTCCTTAGACGGTTGTGCAACAGATCTGAATGAGCCGCAAATCGTATAGACAGCCCGTCTCCCCCAGGAGCGCTTCTTCTCGTCGCCAAAGATACTCACATCTTCTTCCCTCACGATCTCCGTCTCGCCAATTCCTCTCCGCCGCCTCCAATTCATCTCTGTATTCGTAACATACCCCTCCCTGTACAACCGTCCGTAGAACTCCTTTGACTCTTTTGTCGGCCTCCAGCGGAGAATATCATAAGAACTAGCCCTCGTCATCGCTGCATCACGGTCCCGAGTTGTCATGTTCGGACTGCCATCGACAACATGTACATTAACTGCACGGGAGCGGAATTCATCGCCCATCAAAATATTCTCAGTGGGAGTGACGAAGACCGTGATATGTGATGGAGGGATAGGATACGCAAGGAGATAATCTAAAGCGGCTCTATCCACGCCAGCGACGGGACCGATCACGAAGCGATGTCCACGATCGATAGCCGCGTTGATTAGGGGTACGTAGTGGGTGTGGAAGTAGGTATTATCTGGGCCTGTATCGAGAGGGCCAGAGATAAATGCTATCTCCGCTTTTTCGGGGATTGGTGGAGGGGATGTCATTTTTCTGTATTATTTGGGGAACTGCGGTGTTTGCTGGGAATGGTGCTGGTGCTGGTGCTGGTTTATATAGGGTTGGATGGTGTCAGCCTTATGGGGCTGTGCACCTGGAGTGGGGAATCATGTTGGGCGATTAATTTAGTGTTGGCCAATGACTCAATAGTAGTAAAGGCAGGTTCGAATGCTTATATTTTTGGTGAGATATGTGATATGTGGCTTGTAGGTGATCTGTAACAAAAGTTAGACTTTGCTGGGTGGTGTAGAATTCGCAATATTCTTCCACCAATATTGGCTAGCCGATTCAGAGCATGGCTCAAGTAAACAATGTGATTGCAACCGTGGGCTCGTCAATATAAGAACAATATTGATTCTCAAGGAGATACACCATGCTGTGCTAGGTATGTTACCAGAATGCATTCATCATGGTGCATTTACTGCCTGACGCTGGTTCACATAAGGTGTTGGTCCATGCGTAACCTCGTATGAAGTTTAGATACCCACAACGGCACTGCCATTGGCAAAAGGGGAAAAAAAAAACGATCGACAAGGCAGGATGGGGCAGTATACCTGTACTAGCATAGGCCTTCGCGTACTCGGCACATATTCCGGTGCTGATGAGATGCTGCCATCGGATGTCGCGATGGCGTGCTTTTAGTCTCGCATTAGATTGATAACAACAACAATACATAAGCCATGATCTCTCTCGCATTGTTCGCTAATGTCTACTGCCACGTGGCTACCATGAGGATATTGACTGCTAACTTACTTCTGGCTGCCTCAGGGCTGGCCCTGGCTCAAGCGCCTCTTCGGCTCCAGGATGGAAGCACTGGGAGTATCCCGGACATCATGCGCCAACATGGCACACACGGACGCCCGAACATTGTTTTTATTTTAGTGGACGATCAAGACCTGCAGATGGACTCATTAGCCTACACGCCGCATACGAACCACTACATCAGAGACCAGGGGGTCTTCTATAAGAATCATTTTGTCACAACAGCGCTGTGCTGTCCGTCCCGTGTGAGCCTGTGGACCGGAAAACAGGCGCATAATACTAACGTCACGGAAATCTATCCACCATATGGTATGTTTCATAAGCACAATGAAGACAATCCCTACACTTACACATTCCTTCAGGGGGATATCCGAAATTCGTTTCGGAAGGCCATAACGAAAACTGGCTGCCGTTGTGGCTTCAAGACGCCGGCTACAACACCTACTACAGCGGCAAGCTCTTCAACGCGCACACGGTCGAAAACTACAATTTACCCTTCGCCAAAGGCTTCAATACCTCCGACTTTGTTCTGGATCCATACACCTATCAATACCTCAATCCAGTATATCAACGAAATCATGGCCCGCCCATTTCCTACGCTGGACAGCACACCATCGACGTGCTCAAGAAGAAAGCACTCGGGTTACTCGACGACGCTGTCGCTGAGAGCCACGAAAGGCCTTTCTTTCTTACTATTGCGCCAATCGCGCCGCATTCCAACTTTGAAATGACCAATGCGAGCGACTACACGACGTTTCGCTTCTCGGCGCCGATCCCGTTGGAACGGCACAAGGATCTGTTTCCCGACGCGAAGGTGCCGCGAACAGAGCATTTTAATCCTGATACGGTAGGTCTTTCTGTCCGCGGTGTGGTCACAATAAACTTAGCTCAAGGATTAATCGTGAAAACAGCCCAGCGGAGTCAACTGGATCAGCACTCTCCCCCAGCAAAACCAGAGCAGTATCGATTCGAACGACGAGTTCTATCGCGCCCGTCTACGCGCGCTTCAAGGGGTTGATGAGATCGTCGAACAGGTTGTCCAGCGTCTAGAAGATGCAGATGTCCTCGATAATACATATATCTTCTATACATCTGATAATGGCTACCACATCGGCCAGCACCGATTGCACCCCGGCAAGGAATGCGGCTTTGAGGAGGACATTCGCGTGCCGATGTTCATTCGAGGGCCTGGTATCCCCCTTGGCGAGGAGGTGGACTTCGTGACTACCCATATCGATTTAGCACCCACTATCTTTGAGATAGCTGGATTGGATCTCAAGGAAGAATTCGATGGCACTCCCATCCCGTTGACAGCAAGGGAAGTCGAAGAGGAGAAATCATCGAAGAGTCGACACGAGCATGTCAACGTCGAATACTGGGGCAAAGCAGGATTTGAAGGCGAGCTGAGCCGGGCGCGTAAGTCACTTATATCCTTGTTTTCTACTTGTTGGTTTGCTGATGTTTGGCCCCCAGCGGATGGAGGACCGATTGCTTTCCGAAACAATACATACAAGGCTCTCCGAGTTTTAGGACAAGGTTATAATCTCTACTACTCCGTATGGTGTACGAACGAGCATGAACTGTATGATCTCACGGTGAGTATCCTTCATTGACGTCTATTCTGCGAGGTTATATCACTCATTGAACGACAGACTGACCCCTACGAACTTAATAATCTTCATCCGTCTGTTTCCGGTGACGGCGAGCAGCAATTGCTGGGGCACCCCATTGTGAAGGTGATCTCCCGCTTAGACGCCCTGCTGCTCGTTCTGAAGTCCTGTAAGGGAGCCACCTGTGTGAGACCATGGGAGGTGCTTCACCCCGCCGGTGACGTCCAAACCCTGAGTGATGCTCTGGGTGATGTCTTTGACGTGTTCTATGATGAGCAGGTTAAGGTCGAGTACGGATGGTGTGAGGAGGGTTATATCGTGGATGCCGAAGGGCCGCAAGTTCCCTCTATATATCAGGGGACACGGTGGAGTGATTGGTGGTGAGAGGTTCTCTGTGCTCCTTTTACAGGCTTGAGCTACAAAAGCATAGATTCGGTGGTAGTTGTAAAGCATAGATTGTATATATATGGAAATGCAACAATATGCCGTTTCAGCTGGCTGGTTGAACAGATGGCCATATAAGAACTGCATGTCCCAGGGTAATACATAGACAATACCAAGGACAGGCTCATTTTAGATGGTAACAAAGACCTTCCTTGAATGCCAACCAGCCTGCACAACATCGTACATGTTGTAGTTGCCCTTACTGGAGTATACATTATCACTATAGCAATAGGGGTGTGAAACCTTGCCATTCTTTACTGAATCAATTACAAATATCTGTAACTAATATATTCAAATGGACACAAGTTATAATACAGTGAAGAGTATAAACGGTCACCCACTATATCTTAATGGGGGTCCAACCAAGCGGACGACTGGATGACACCCGGTATAACCGTTTAGAGGAAAGCACGAGCAGCGAGGGCAACAACACCGGTAAGGAGCGCGCCGAAGTGAAGCTGGTTGTTCGAAGCAGCACCGGTGAACAGAGGGTTAAGACTGGAGGAGCTATATCAAGAATATTCGATCAGTATCGCATTCAATCAGCTTCCAAAGCTGCAGATGTCCTTAGGTGCACTCACGTCAGGTTGCCCGAGAAGTGGCCAGAGGAGGTGGCGGCAGGCACAGGGGACATGTAGGTGGAGCTGCCGGACACAACAGTCACGCTGGGGCAACTTCCAGGGTGCGCTGGGTTGCAGCCACCAGGGATTCCAGCAACGCTGCTGAAGCCAGATGGGGTCACAGCGGGCACGGGGGAGAGTAGGTCGAGCTACCAGTCACCACAGTCACGCTGGGGCAGCTGCCGGGGTGGGCGGGGTTACAGCCACCAGGGATTTCAG
>NW_019170185.1:0-43898 GCF_001792695.1 Aspergillus bombycis | reverse complement strand
CTTTACTCTTCCGCGACAGCCTCGCTCTTGCGCTTCTTCTTGCCACGCTTGTTCTCGGTCGCAGCTGACTTGCGAGCCGAGGCGGGGGTCTCCTCCTGCACCTTCTTTTCCCTTGAGGCGGGAGTGCGCGTCCGCTTCTTCTCGGGTGATGCCTTCTTGGTATCCGCAGGAGAGGCAGCCTCCTTGGCAGCCTTAGCAGCTTCGCTGCGACGACGCTTACCAGCGCGTGGAGGGGTAGGCTCCCGGACGGGTTCAGGCTCCTCCTCCTCTTCCTCTTCTTCCTCTTCCTCCTCCTCTTCAGACTCTTCAGCAGGGGTGGCGTCCGCACGGTCAGCCTCCTGTTGCAGTTGGTTGGCGGCCTTCGCGTCATCACTGAAAGGAAGACCAGCCTTGTAGGCCTTCATCTTCTCCTTGTAGACTGCGAGGTTGTCCGCATAAATCTTCTTCCAGTACTACGCGCCGTGCGAGTTAGTCATGGCGCTGCGACGAGTTGGGGGGGCCGGCGGAGAACACTTACCTCCTTCTCCGACTCGGGCATCTCGGCCCAGCGACGGGTACCCTCATCCGAGACCTCCTTAGGCTTGGCGTCGGGACCCATTTCCTCGGCGATCTTACTGCGGTTGTGCTGCATGTAAAGGAAGAAAGGGGTCAAGGCGCGCTTGGGCGCATTGGGGTCCGGGGGAGCGCGCTTGCGCTTCTTCTTCTCGCCCACTTCGGACTTTGCGCCGGGACTAGTAGCGCGAGCACCACCGAGGGCGCTCAGCAAGCCGCTTTCATAGAGCGAGTTGGTGATGCTGGCGATGTTCCCGATGTCGACCGTCGGGCCGCGGTTCAGTACGGTGTTCGCATGGTTGATATAAGCCTCCGACAGCTTGGAGACAGCGGCCTGGAGTTGTGCGAGACTAACGATCACCTGCGCGTACGTTAGTTGAGCTTGGCTAGGCGAGAAAGAAGCGACCGCGCGGATGCCGGAGGTAGCCGTATTGACGGAATTAGTAGCATGGGCAATAGATGTAATAAGGTCCAATGATGACTGGCTCCGATCAGGGATCGAGGCGCGTTTGGCCATTGTGAAGGTGTGGGGGAGAAAGAGCCTCGATCAAGGCAAACAAGAATAACGGCGCAAAAACGCGATATGAAGTTACAGGTAATGTCCAGATTTGGAGCTACCCGGTTTGGTTTGATGGTAAATTACAAACATGAAATGTAAGTTGCCAGGAGAGGGAGGGGGGGGAGCCAAGGGGGGGGAAGAGTAAGCCACAAAGCAGGCGTTGTTATGTAGTCGGACGCGTGATGCACAGGGGAGAAGACCTGAGCGCTGCGCCGAACACCCCAGTCGGGCGCGACCGGCGGACAGTAAACAAGGGGCGACTTACGCTATCGCGGGTTCTAGTGAAATCGTCAATGTTGACGGTGACGGTGTCGTCTTTGCGCGACATGATTAAAGAGACAGTGAAACTCCACTGGGCAAGAGACTCTTCGGATAAATTTTGTGTTTGGTGAGAAGGGAACGAAGGGAGAGAGAGGGAAGAGAGTGAATAATGGGTTTCAGAACGAGGAAAAAGGGAAAAGAAATTTTCGCTAGCGGGGTCGCGGTAGAGGGGGGGATAGGGCCCTACTAAATAGTGGGCGCTGATGGGCGCTGAACGCCTGAAGTGCTGCTGAGTCGCTGTTTTAGGCTTAGGGGCCTAGCACAGTGGGCACGGGGAGCTCACTAGTGTGCTTCAGGCCTTGTTGGCCTGCTGGCAATCTTCAGAGCTCCCGTGAGTCTCCCGGAGGATTCTGAGCGCCCCCGGCAGCCGCAGGGTGCTGAGTCCTTGACCCTCCCTCCTTTAAGCGCCGGCCAACTCTCGGTTGCACTGCAGGCTGTCCTGGCCCCATTCTCTTCCCCCCCAAGAAGGCCTACTACTACTAGACATGCTAACCTGCCAGGCGCCTACTCAACTCTCAAGGCTTCATCGTTTGCCCCTCCCCTGAGGTCGCACACCAAGAATACATGAAACCCACTAGTGCTGTGCCGACGGTGTTCAATGTCCACTACCAACGTCGCCCACAGACTTTTGTTTGCAACGCGTAACCAACTCACCCCCCGGTCTTTCCACCGCGCAGCCCGGGATTTCTGGTATTGTTTTGCCCTTTTTGTTGGGCTGTACACTCTGCCCTTTTTTAGGTAGACAATAAAAACAATATATGTGTATATAAGGAGTATGAACCGTTCTTTTTCTTTTTCATTTTTCTTACTTCTTTTCTCTTAATTTTTCTTTTTTTTTTTACCTTTTGTTCAAACCCCGCCAACACGTCGTGTCCCGGGTCGAGAGTACTTTTGCCGTGCCCCTCCATGGAAGCGCAGGCACTGCAGAGCTACTGCGCAGTACCCCGCTGTGCCCGGAAATGATTCGCATCTGCTGAGGCGCTTTCGACTTTCCTTCCCTCATTCCGTATTTTCTCTGGCATATTCTTGAGGGTATCTCCTAGGTTTGGAGAAGTCGAATCTGTGAAATTTGTAAATCAAAAACGCACACCTCACAGGTAACGGATACAGAACTCAAACGAAAAAGTTTCGACCGAACTTTGGACAGGCGCATTAGCTCACGCAACACTGACGAAAGGTTCTGCCTGATTTGGAGGGACCTACGGTGTCTCCAAACAAATATAGCTGGTTTCGCAATCCTAGAGCCTGTGATTTGATTAAGTCACGAGTGTCATATATGAACTACAATCTAACCTCCCTGATCCGACCTTCTGCTCTGCAGGTACTAGTACTAAGAAAACAGAAAACAGAAAACAATCGTTATCCAGCTTCCCTCTCAGTCGTTTGGGGGGGGGGAAAGGGTAAACAAATGGCGCAGTCGCCACAGTCTTCGGGCGGTCACTAACCAACATGACATAATGCCCAAGCGGCTTGCGCGGGTCTCGACCTTGGCCGCTTACTTTTCGCCTTCACCACCGCGGGCACACCCCCAATCAAATGGCGGTCTACCCTCCTTTCCCTCCAGGATGTCCCGGGCTTCCTGCACCGGGTCTGCAAAGTAGCCACTTTTGTGGATGTTGATTTTACTCTTCATTTCCCAGTGCTCATCCAAATTATTTCCTTTAGCATTTTTGTCTTTCCTCTCAATCTCATTTCTTTTTCTTTCTTTCTTTCTTTTTTTTTTTTACAGATAATTCTAACAAACAATTTTGTTGCCTGAACACTGCACAATAGCAGTCGCAATCTTGTAGGATACAAGCTTCCTGCTGTTAGTAGGCGGTTCCAGCCCCCGCGGCGTAAGCAACAATGCAGATTCAGAGACACCCCACTAGTATCTATTTTTATGATTCGATCCGTAGCAGACCGTGTAGACAAAAGATGCCTAGGAACATTTCCAGAGCCCTGGTGGATCATTAGCATCTATGAGGCGAGACTATGCATAGCATTGACATCAAACGCTGTAGAGTCAAACGAGCCATATGACTGCGGCCTTGTTCGCAATCTTTACATACTGTGCCATGGTCTCCACTCCTTATGGGCATGCCCAATGATGGATCTCCAGGTTTAATGCGCCAGATTAATGGCGACAAGCGAGGGCCAGAGCGTCTCTGTCGTGGCTTGGGCAAGGGCTGGTCATGCTATACTGTATAGTAGGTACTAGTAAGGTATGCATTACCTGGCCAGCATCTGAGACTCGATGACCAGGGGTAGCTGGTACCGGGAGTGGTAACTAGTGCTCAAGGTTAGTCTCCCCATTTGCATTAGCAAACCATTGATCTAGAGACTCAGTGAAAGAGATACTCCACCATGAGGCATTGCCGGGGTGCACTTGATACTACAGGGTCTATGGACCGTATAGATTAAGACAATAATACGGTTCCTTTGAATCTTTTCTACGTCGCTTGAAATTTAGATATAACTTAAGACCCTTCCATTTAACGTGCAATCAGTTGCAAACCTCCTCGAGGACCTACAGTAGCATACATTGCCATAAAAATCAACGGAACACAGTCCTCAAAAGCAGGCATGCATTCACCTCAAATCAAACTCTGGATCAGACTGGATCCAGCATATGCACCCATCACCTCACGCAGCAAGCAAAATCTCCGGTATTTGATCACAAATACCCTGGCCTCATTCTCCATCTCATGGAGACAAAGAGGTAATCTACCCGCTTACTATAGTACTGCCACTTTTCTGCAAACCTACCTATAGAACCAAGTCATCAACTCGATCCCCGACAACAGCCATCATCTTGTAAGAGCTAATATTACTCAGATTGTAGAGTTATATACGTCCCTTCTAGGCGGTATAAACTTTGCACAGCTAGACCAAGCGATCCAAAGGATCAAAGGTACCCACCGCACGCCAACATTTAGGGTTGTGGAAGCCCCCGTCCATCATTTTACGTAATAGACATACATCGTCGGGCCACAGCTTTCCAACATGAGTGCTAAACTTGAATAATTTACAGTAGTCCCTTTTCATTCAAGCTGCAATGTTTAGAATACCAAGGCACATGTTGAATGCAATTGTCATTTATAACAAAATTGACGATGTAGATGCCAGAATGGCAAAGCTAATGAACATCGGAAGAATAACCACTTAAAAGAAAGAACTTTAGCTGTGTGCGCCCACAACGACACTACACTCGGCCGGTGTCCGCGTTAATTCGAGAAGGGAAGACCCCTACGGAGTATATGGCCCTGGCGGTGTGGAGCTTCAATACAGAAGTTGCTTTTGTTGATTGCTTTCCTTTTTGAAGAGTTTCGGGCCTGTTTTGATTCTACGTATTCTAGACAGTTAGAGTATACAGGGATGTCACTTTGGCTTCAATTGCTTCCTGAGAAGACAATATACTGGTTAACATCGATGCTAATATCCTATTTCGGTAGAAATCGCGTGTTTTTATGGTCGATCTACACGTCTTCACAAAAGGTTTTAGTACAAAACAATATCTGTTTAGTCCTCCCGAGCCAGGGTCCAGTACCCTAAGCAGAC
Source organism: Aspergillus bombycis (assembly GCF_001792695.1). Classification (NCBI taxonomy): domain Eukaryota; kingdom Fungi; phylum Ascomycota; class Eurotiomycetes; order Eurotiales; family Aspergillaceae; genus Aspergillus; species Aspergillus bombycis. Next base: position 38,926 of record NW_019170185.1, on the reverse strand, counting down.
AACCAAGCGAATAGCAAGACGGAATATTGCATACTGAATAGTTACTAAGAAAAGGTTTGAGTGTTTCAGAAGCACTAAAGAATTTAATTTTCCTTGATCCAATCTTCGACAGAAACCGGTTTTCTTTTGCTGCTGCCAAGTGCCAACGGTGCCATGGGAAGTTCTGATTTGGCGGATCGGTTCGGCCCGTCGGACTATCCAGGGTCTTCAGCAGCAACTTGAAGTAACTAGTTTCTGTTAGTCTTCAATATGCACATGAACCTTGCGTATGTACAGAGTATATTGGTTGAATAATGCTATAGTTTATGTAGACATCAATCCTCCTTGCGGTAATTGGCAGGCCAGACACCATTCTTTCCCGGACACAAGATCCCCTCCGGACCAAGTGTGTTCCTCAACTTTTCGTTCAATTTCATCTAAGCATTCTCGTTGAAGTTGTAAGTCTCCGCAATCTGGTCCATCAACGCGAGATGAGTGCGATAGTCACCCCACCCCTGATCCGCCACCTCGGTGATCAGGACCTGAATAAGCTCATAGGCTCGACGTCTTGCATCGGATCTTTCCCGGACCAGAGAGTACATCGCTCTGTAGAGATTCCAGCGACCGACACGGAGCTTTTTGACGACCTCATCTAGCCGGGGGTCGGTTAAGGGCGTGTTGGAATTGATGTAGCCGGCGTGGTGACTCTGGTAAACTGTGGGAAACATATAAAGGAGGTTCGATAGCTCGTCGGACATACCTGCAGGGCAGCGCTAACCAGGACGTTATCCGGCTTGGGTGTGTTCTGAATTACCCCAGAGATTCTCAAGGGCCGGAGTATCTCCACGATTTGATCCAAGGCATTGTCCCTGGGGAAGGCGACCATATACGCCTGATACCCGCCAGGGTTAAGCATAAGCCAAATTCCCATTTTCACGACGATTCCAAGAGATGAATGAGAAAATATACCAGCACTGTGCGGGCCGAGACTACAGTCAAATATCTGCCAGCTCTCATTTGGCTCCTGTTCATATGGTGGTTTGCTATTGTCCGCTTTAGGGTTTGGCAAAGCGCCATCCCGGTGCGGAGGAGTGAACCATCGGGCAAGACAACCTCCAACCCGCAGTGCATCATCCTGTGAATAGGCGAATTGGCTGGTCTCATTAGGATACAATTACTCATAACAGTTTACCAGTGTTCGCCATATGGGGTATATCCAGTACCTCTTTCGAGTGCATTTGCCAACAACCGAATCATCACCGACATCAGGCACGTCCGCCCACACTTGATCCGGCAAGTTGTGCTTGACCAAGTACTCATGGAGATCAAAGTAAGTCACCCCAAGCTCGAGTAAGGCATAGGCATTCTCAGGATCAACTTTCAAAACTCTATTCATATTCTTGTCCAAGTCGATACCAAGACTGCCGGGCACTCTCGGGGTAGTGCCGCCATAGCCGATATTTCTACCCTTGGAAGAAGGCCAGACAGGGATCTCAAACTCGTTGGCCAATTTTATGATTTCTTGGATATCGGCAACATTCTTGGGTGCAGCCACAGCTGAAGAGATAAAATACGTCTTGTCAAGGATATGAAACATGTCATGAGCCTGGAAGGGTTTATATATTCCTCCTGCGCAATGTCATCGTCGCTCAGGATAATTTGAACATTTGTTTCATCTACTACACTTGTCACCCGCCAAATGAAGGCCTTGAACTTTGCTAGATTTTTGTTTGGCGGGAGGGCGAGAGGTTCACCGGAGGCTCACACGCCATAAAGGGTCAAAGTCTCCCATATTGTAGGCTAAAGTACGACTACGTGAGTTGATGCCATAGGGATGAAGAATCAATTCAACAATTTAGTATTTTCTGTATATGGCGTACTAGACTTACTCCCGTTTGGGAGCAAGCGAATACTATTCCGCGCCTTCAGATAGGGTGCATCTATGACTTAAGTATGGTATGGTTTCCAGGATATCCGAAGCTAAATCAAGTTTTCGCTCTGGTCCTGAACCATGAAGACTTCACCATAGTCTTCCTATACGTAGTTATTTTGTCCATACCGATAAGCTTGTTATAAACTTAAAACCCGTCTGATTCCGCGATCGCATTTAAAGACATCACTCTACCGAGCCACCTGACGGTCCTTCTTGTAGGATTGGATAATGAAGCGAAGCAGAGTACGCAGTAGTGACTGAAGGGAAAATGCTGCGATACATGAGGAACGAACGGGTATCGCCATGGATCGACAGTAGCAGCCTCGTAATCTATATACAGTAGTTGGATCCACTTGTTGATCTGCCGTTTAGTTTCCTCCCGCGAAACTCCCCCTAAATCCTCCCCGGACCTTCTAAGCATTAATAATTAGGTCTAGTAGCTACTAGCATGCCAATCAATCCCTCCTTTCCCCACTATGGCTGTTAGTTGGAACTATACAACTTTCCACCTGCAACTTAAGCCTACTTTATCATGGTAGAGAATCCGGTCCTTTAAGCTCTGGAGCTCAGGCAAAAGGCATTTCTTAGAGAAGGCTAGGATCATGATATCCACGGACAATACTAACGGAGTTTAAACTGGCCATTGAATAACGTGTTTCTAGGGTTTTCAAGAGAATTAATGTTTGGTTAAGTAAGCCCGCTTCACTTTCATACCTAATTGCGTATATTTATATTGAATCGATATATAGCCCTTTTCTATACTCTTTTGTCTATATCATAGTTCCAGGAAAAGATAGTTATAGGAGAATATAACTTCATGTCACTATCCATAGACGATTCACGGTTACTAGTCTTTATTGCACCATCATGAGAGGTGTCAATATTTCGTTAATGCAATGACCCTAGTTCGTGAATACTAAACCATGGCAGGTGTTGAATTGTAGCCTGGTGAAGAACCAACTGTCTTCTAGGAATTTGCCTAGCCATTGCTTTTTTACCCTTGATATCTGGACTGGATTTACCTAGGGATTGAGTCTCTCATATATACTATCATGACTTCTATCTATTTATCCACCGGATGAGAGACATAGTTAGTTCCAAAAACAAGCAGGTGGCCATAACACCCTATCGCCGTGATCTCTATACGCCAATACTAGACATCTTCCTGATAGTGACCCTCACTTGGGGCTTTAACAATTCTTGAGAAGCTCCAGCATCACGAAGACAGATGTATCTGCCTTCTTCAACGTCAGGGGATACGGCGTCCCTATCCCCCTTCGACCAAGATCTGATTCGAATATCGAATTTCAGAATCCAACACCGTGGGCTCCATCTGCACTCTCGACGAGGTTTTCTACTCCCGAGGGACATATTCAGGGTCCGTCTTGGACGAAACTCTCGACAATGTATCCCACTTTCGATACCCAGGGGGTAAGAAGGTTGGGTATACGGCTACCTGGCGTATTGATAGGGTATTCCGACACCATGGGATTTGTATTCAGGGTTTGAGGTGGATTTGGGTATGGCTCTGGAGTCTAGCTGAAATACATTGCTCAACCTTGATCTACTGGAAACTTCCCACGGGGGAAGCCAGAACTTCATTAGAAAAGGAATTGTTTACCCCAATTCCCGTCAGAATGGATGGATCCACAAGGATCCTCGCAAACCAACCGGGACATGATCTTCTTTCGGAGCTCGACAGATTAGAAAAACCGTCGACGACCAACAGAGAGCCATTGATGACTTGATCGAAAAAGTTGCCTTTTACCGTGAAATTCCATTCGCTATAATACCTAACCTATAAAGAAGCTCGGGCAGGACGCCTCCGGATTTTATTACTGCTTCCCATACTATATTTTGGGGGATGGTAAATCCAGACCCATTGCAGAGTACATGTCAATGAATAGTTCACCGAACTGAATAAACTGTCTTCGCCAGTGTATACAAATTCTCCAAAGACAGATCTCACGATTCCCTCATCATATTTTGGCATTACACCACTCATGGCTCACACACCTATAAGGTACCACAAGTCAAGGATGGACAGCCCTAATGGTCTGGTGATTGGGCTTCATGAAGATCCTCTCCTATGCAAAGTAACTTCTTAAGCTCCATGCTTGGCAGTTTCTTTAGATCTTCGATACAGCAACATAGACATACTGCATATCCTGTTGCTAATCTAAAGCTTGGGCTTCACGAATTGGAGCAACATCAATGGCGTCGGTTCTTCTGCGCACCACGTGCAATCGCCTTCTTGATGACATGAATCCTCTTAAGCTCGCCCTAGAAACCACCAACACAGCAGTGGAGCAGCACAGGGATGACCCCAGGGGTTGTGATGAAATCTTTGACGCCATCGACAAAGCCTTTAGCAACATCCGACGTCTTTTGAGTTCGGGGACGGGAAGGAATTGTTGTATTCGGCATTCTGAAATGTGGTCGGATGCAATGGCAAGAGATGAAGAGCTCCAAAAGAAAAGAGTAGTTCATTTTGTGTGTTCCTAAATAGTACTCTTCTTGGTCTTTTTAAAGTTTGACGTTCCTAAAGCTGAACGTTACATCTTGTTTCTTTTGCTTCTTACTAAACGCATTGTTCCTGGCTGCGCCAACTGAACTGCTCCTAAGTGAGGAGAGCAACTATTGGGTTCTGGAAGGGTTGTTTAAGAGATTGAATGCTAAATGGCATTATTTTGCTGCTCGATCATGATTCCTCAACCGATAACGCCCCATATAAGTGTTACTTTGGTATCAACGTTAAGCCACTCTGATTACTCGATCCGAGAAGTCAGTGTCAGAGTAGTATAGATACGACTCCCTTGTTAGAAACCGACATATCTTCCTTCCATATAGAGACTATTAAGTAATTCGGAAAACAGAAAGAAGAGAGACAAACGCTTGCTCTCTCGAAAGAATCTCTTATGTGAATTAATAACCTCCTCGATCGACAAATATTATTCAACCACCGCAAAACAGAAGACATTGTTAATATTAAGTTTACATCTTTATCCTCTTCAGTATCTCCTCTTAACTCCACAGTATCAATTAATACCAATTTCAAGGCACTCAAAATGGTCTCTTGGCTCGACAATTGGTCTCCGACGGGTCGTTGCAGTGGCTGGCCAGATCATTCCGAACCCTGGATATAGGAACCTGGCTACCTGCGGAGAAGGATCGAACCCCTCAGGAATGTACCACTCCCTGTCGGTCTCCTGTGATCTCTCCAGTCATCCCGTCCCACTTGGGCTCTATGGCAGCATATGTGGGTATATGGATTGAATCTAATATACAGCAATACTAGATTTGGTAGCTTCAATCTGCATGACTAAGATCAGTCTAGAGAAAAGAAACTGCGGTGGTTAAATAAATGTTTCTCCAATGACTATGATCATTGATTGACAAGAGAAAGTCATATTGATCCTAATCTCATATATACTCGTTGTGTCAACCCTGCACTAACCAACATATGGACAGCCCATGATCACAGAGCACTGTTTCAACCGCGTGATGTTCCTTCTTTCAACCTTCATATAAAATAGAAATTCAATAACCAGATACTTCCTGAGAAACATATCCTGACTTCATATTCGGCAAATAATATGGATGCACTTAAGCTATCTCAAACCCTCATCAGATTGTCAGGTAGAAACATAACCAGCGGTAACCCTCCTACTGAGCCAGCCTAGTTGTATATGTACAACTAGGCTAGATATGTAAAAGGACTTGTCTAGTGGCCCAGATTAGTAGAAGCGAGATGATGAACTAATCGTCAAAAATGAAGTACTATACGAGCTGATCATTAACATCTACTCAGGTCATGGCGTCGCTTCTCATGGACCGCACAGCCACAGCAACTCTCGATATGTAGTGGGAGGCCGAGAAGGCTGTTCATTCGCCAAAGACTGTCCTTGGTTGACAGTGATCTATTATGGTGCATTCCAGGGGACCGTCGGGCCGTCATTGCCTAACTCGAAGACCTTTCATAGCTAGCAGTTACCTCATCCTCGCAGGTTTCGGTTGTCAGAGCGCACCATCCCTGAAGGGTTTTGCGTCCCATTAGAGATGTGGCTCTCAGTGACGAATATGGCAAAACTGTTTCTGTGGGTTCATGAGCTGTCGACTATTGCCATCCGGTTTCATATCGACCGAGAGACTCTGAGCAGTATCATTTTTAGTTTTAAGAGCACGGGGTCCGAAGTGGGATCAGACCGTCATGATCGACACAAGGCATACAACCCAGAAGTTCTAGAAGCATCGTACAGCCCTTTCTACCGCTCGAGAGACTCAAGATTCTGGATATACCATTGTAAAAGATGGGGCATTATCTGGTCAACACACGCCCTTCAGTGCCAATAACGGCAATTTAATCAAGGCTTTTCACAGAGAATACATCTTCCATGGGCTCATTCACCGTGGATCCTTTGTGGGATGTACACGAAATGAGAAATCAAAGGGTAATACTACCTCTACAACGCGCGCAATACTTATGAGACTACAATACACCCGTCCCTGGCTACGCGAGATAACTCTAGATTCCTCCACGGGTAAATTGGGCATCATCCTCTGGGGTAACACCATGCATCCAACCCCGCTATGTGTGAAGAGGTGTTGGTTGGCAGCAAGAGGACTTCGGAAAAGCATAAGGTAAGAGAAACCTGGTGGAGGCTGTGCGCAATACAAATCATCCTAAGCTCTCTCCAAGCTGAGCCTTCTGCAGACCATGTCTGTTGTCAGTACGCCGTACCGGGTACTCCGGCCAGCAAAGACCGACCTTTGCATGGTGGGGAAGGAGAGAAAGCATCGGTGATTTGCTGAGCAATGGGCTCGGACTCCGTCTCTGCCCCGAATCCTGAGGACCGTTTGCACTCGGATTAATGTGGAGTGGCCCCGTTCGATTGGACTGCCAAGTCTTTTAGTAGAGGGGATTCGGATGAGACGCTTGGGCACTCGCTGAGGCTTGAACAGCCTCGCTGGATGGTGTACAGTCAGAATTAAAAATAAACCCAGCATGGCCCCCACGACATCCTTCATGTCGATCCCATTTTCCAGCATGAGGATGGTAGATCTAAGATGGAATATTGACACACTGGCATGCTGAAGAGACAGCAAGGCTTCATGATGGGGACGCCGAACAAGCCGTGTCTTAGTATGCACAAGTCATCATGTTAGGGCTAACTAAATGCGATCTAGTGACGACCCATCCATAGTGAGTAAAATCGATTCCGATAACAACGTTACACTTATATTATTTACCCTAATTTGTCAAGGGATCTGCAGGCACTGGACCCTGGAAATTTAACAGCACTGTGCTTCTACGGCGTACATCAGGCAACAATTCGATTCTTCGTATTCCATACCGGCAATCGAATCACGAATAGGCGGTTTTCGGCCCCAGACTGTACATCTCGTTGACTGGGCTCCCGAGTCAATCACATCCGCTTTAGGGCAACCCGATATCACAGCCTTGTGCATGCTTGAGGCTCAGAGACGGTCTAGTCAACTGTGCCAACTCTCGCTCAACAGACCATCTCTCACTACTGATGCCCCACCGGGTGAGCGAGCACCGTGTGACTGGTCGATTCTGTAGAACGAAGGCAATAATTCGTCCTATGATAAACTCTCAGACTACGTGGGCCCGATGTCAATATAAGCCTCGCGCCGATCGCTGTTCAGGCAATTTCACCTCCGTGCAGGGTAGTATCAGTTAGCCTGACATGAACATGGGCACTAGTCATATTCTCCGCGCTGCATGAGGAGCTAACAGGGCACAGAAGACGTGGGTCCAGCTGCGGTCGATAGGCTATAAGTAAGGGAGTTCGCCCTCAGTGGGATCTTGTAAATTAAAGACCCAAAAGCATCGTAGCGAGTCGTCGCCGGGGTTCTTGATCCATAATGGTGTCCCTCACGCATGCATTCTCGACGGCCCTCCTCACACTGCTGGTGGGCCAGTCGGCTGCCTTGAGCTTTCTCCCCGGCATCAAGGCCAACAGTCTGCAACTCGCCTCGGTACTAGGTATCGATGGCCATACCGCCAGGTTCAATCCTGAAAAGATCGCAGAGACCGCTATTTCTCGCAGTTCAGGCTCGGAGGTCCCCGCCCGGTGGATATCGGTATGTCCGTCCTGTACCTGTCAAGCTTTCTAGTAGATGAGGTGGAAGCTAACTCAGCGGTTAGATTCCAATTGACCACGAGGATTCATCTGTGGGCACCTATCAGAACCGCTACTGGGTTTCAGCGGACTTCTACAAGCCCGGTGGTCCCGTCTTCGTACTCGATGCCGGTGAAGGCAATGCCTACTCCGTAGCGCAATCGTATCTCGGCAGATCGGAAAACTTCTTCGCGGCGTACCTGAAGGAATTCAATGGACTTGGTCTTGTGTGGGAGCATCGGTGAGACCCCTCACCCCAGTCATCATTCTAGCGACTGATCGCTAACGTGCCGGATTGAAGTTACTACGGGGACTCCCTGCCCTTCCCCGTCAACACTAGCACCCCCAACGAGCATTTCAAGTACCTCACCAACAGCCAGGCACTAGCTGACCTTCCTTACTTCGCTGAGAAGTTCACTCTCAACGGGACGGACTTGAGCCCCAAGTCCACTCCCTGGATCATGCTCGGTGGCTCATACCCGGGCATGCGCGCGGCGTTCACCCGCAACGAGTACCCGGACACCATCTTCGCCTCGTTCGCCATGTCTGCGCCCGTCGAAGCCCGGGTCAACATGACCATCTACTTCGAGCAGGTCTACCGCGGCATGGTAGCCAACGGGCTCGGCGGCTGCGCCAAGGACCTCAAGGCCATCAACGACTACATCGACAGCCAGCTCGACAAGAAGGGCCACGCCGCCGACGACATCAAGACACTCTTCCTCGGCAAGGAAGGCATCCACAACTCCAACGGCGACTTCACCGCCACGCTCGGAAGCATCTACAACCTATTCCAGAGCTACGGCGTCGAAGGCGGCGAAGAAAGTCTCTCCCAGCTTTGCAGCTACCTCGACAAATCCGCCAGCCCCAACGGCATCGCCCGGAAAGTCGGGCCCCAGGCCCTGACCAAGAAGTTCGCCGCCTGGCCGCCGTTGCTCTCCCTCATCAACCAGTGGGGCAGCTCCGTCGGCGACGGCAACTGCAACTGCAAGGGCCAGGACAATTCCACCGCGACCACCTGCGAGCTGGGCGGGCAGTTCACCGACCCGGACACCATCAGCTGGACCTGGCAGTACTGCACCGAATGGGGCTACCTCCAGGCCGACAACGTGGGCCCGCACTCCCTGCTCTCCAAGTACCAGTCGCTAGCCTACCAGCAGTCCCTGTGCTACCGACAGTTCCCCGGCGCGCAGAAGAGCGGCCTGCTCCCCAAGCACCCGGAGGCGAACGAGACGAACGCCGAAACAGGCGGGTGGACCATCCGTCCCTCCAACGTCTTCTGGAGCGCGGGCGAGTTCGATCCCTGGCGGACGTTGACGCCCCTGTCGAATGAGACCTTTGCGCCCAAGGGCGTGCAGATCTCCACCAATATCCCCAAGTGCGGCGTCGAGACTCCCGAGAATGTGCTCTTCGGCTATGTCATCCCCAGGGCCGAGCATTGCTTCGACTACGACTTGAGTTACAAGCCGGCGGATAAGTCGCGCAAGTTGTTCAGCCTGGCTTTGAAGAAGTGGCTCCCATGCTGGCGGGCGGAACATGCTCCTAAGGGAGTCCAGCGGAAGTGGATGTAAATCGGAACCTGGAGATAAAAAGACCCCCCCCCCTTTTTTTTTTCCTTCTTCTTTTTGTTATTATAATTTCCTGGTACATAATGTGTGACGGTTACGGGATTGGATGATATATAGGAATGAACCCAATGAATAGAGAAAGGGAACATACTTCATGTCAGGGTAGTCCACACTAGAGATGAGAATCCAGCCGCGGAATGAATACCCACTCAACCCCAATCTCAACACCACAAAACAACCCCAAACGAAAGGTCAAGACTGTTCAGACACGATAACAAGTCTTGGCGCCATCTGCGACAGAACATAGTACAAGAAATCGAACAAGAAACCGACCCGTTCGACCAAACCAACCCTCACCACCTCTTCTTAAATATTAATATATATAAACCAACAACAACAACAACAACAACAACAACAACCAACCACCACCCCCTCACCCCCCACCAGCAAAACTGGCATACAACACATACACCTCACCAGAACCATAAGTAACAAAAAAAAAAAAAAATCATATAATAAAAATGTCCACCAAATCCACCATCCTCATCTACACGGGCTCCCCCCTCGACTACCCGGAATACCGACACACCGCGCTCCACTTCACCTTCGCGACCGGCGCCACCAGCACGATGCACGTCGTCGGCACGCAGGGGCTCTTCATCTTCCAGGAAGACGTGGATATAGATCCGCATGAGTTTGGGAGCGAGCTGGCGAAGACGGTCCCCGTGGGCGACATCGATGGGGACGTGAGTCCCGAGACGATTCGGCGGGCAGTGTCGGCGACGCCGGTGCGGAATGGGAGGCAGGATCTGGATTGGAATTGTCAGAATTGGGTGGGCGATGCGTTGACGATGTTGGTGGAGAGGGGGGTTTTGACGGTGGGGACGAGGGAGAGAGCGGTGGATGCGATGGTGGAGGGGTGTTTGGAGGCGAAGGATCAGTGATCTGTGTTTTATTGTATTTATTGATTTGGTCCTGGGTGTGGGTGTGGGTGGATGTATATATCTACTAGTATCTATCTATCTATCTCTTTTGCTACTTGTCTATATTTGTAGAGGTAGGGACCAGTTCCGTTCGCCAAGTAGATACTCCGCAACTGAATATGTTCTAACATTCAAAAATACACTGATATCTTCATATCTAAATCTAGTCTAAGCCCGATCCATTTAGAACTTGTAGACCTGGTCCTTGTCGTAGCCCAGCTCCTTCAGGATACCAGACAGCTCGCCCTGGTCCTTAGGGCTGACCTTGTTGCCGCTGACGGCGTTGTAGAGGCCAGGAGGACCACAGACGAAGATCTTCTGGTTCTCCTCCTTAGGCTCCGGAAGGACGGTCTTCAAGAGCTCCTTGGTGATGTAGCCCTTGCCGCCGGTCCACTCCTTGGGAGGCTTGTCGAGGAGGTAGAAGGCCTTGAAGCGCTGGGGGTAGGTGTTCTCGAGGTCCTGGAGCTCCTTCTTCAGGAGGATATCGTCCTCGGAGACGTTACCGTACACAAGGGTAACCTTGGTCTTGTCGTCGGGGTTCTTGAAGATCTGACGGATGAGCTGGTACATAGGAGTGATACCGGTACCGCCGGCAATCAGGGCAATGTGCTCGTGCTTGTTGGCCTCCCACTGGTACTTGGGGAGAGGGCCCTTGAAGGAAAGACGCTGGTCGACGTTCAGGCTGTGCAGGTGCTCAGACATGGGTCCGTTGGGGTAAACCTTGACGACAAGGTCGAGGTAGCCAGGCTGGTCTGCCACGGTAATAAGTAATTATTATTATTATTATTATTATTATTATTATGAAAGGGCCAATCGTTACCTTCATCGCTAGTGGGGGTGTAAGGACGGAGGACGGCCTTCTCGGCGCCAACGGGCTTGAACTTGGTCAAGAGAGCAGCTAATTTTTTCGTCAAAAAGGCTATCGGGGCAGATCATCACCTGAGTAACTCACAAGCAATAGAGACACCGGAGACGGCTTCCTTGTCCTCGAATTCAAAGCGCAGTCTCTTGGTGTTGTGACTGAGGACCTCAATTTCCGACAGTTTCAGGTCCACCCACCCCTGGTCACCACCGGTGAAAACCTTGGCGCGCTCAACAGGAGCCTCGGCCGTAGCGCCATAGTAGTAGCGGTACAAGCCCACACTGAGACCGGTAAGACCGACAGCAGTGTAGATAGGAGCCAGCGACTTGGACTTGGGAGCCTCCGTAGAGTACTTGCGGAAGCTCTGCGCACACGGGTCAGCACAAGTCCGGAAGCAGTATCAGAAGAATGCAGTGATTCTTACCTGCCTCAAGGGCTGGGCACAGCGGAAGGTCTGACGGGCGAACATTTTTGCAAGTGAATGAGAGTGGAGGGGGTGTTCAATGGGGTAAGAGGAGAAAGCGAGAAGATTAGAAAGACGGCTGGAGACTAAGGTCCTTAACTGAGCTCTTTTCGTCTTCGGGACCCGCCCTCCGACCTCGCCGATTACACATGACGCAATACCTGTCTTCCGTGCCTTATTACTAACGCAGGATTCTCCATTCCGTTGCATTTCGCTGCATGATGGCTCTGAAAAGTCGCATGATTTTGGGGACACCTAAGATCTACATTGGTCGCTACAGGGCCGGTGGACTTTACAGGCCAGCGGGTTACGTAGTCGTGTTTGAGGTGCGTGGAAGATATTTTTCCGCTGTCATGGAGTCCGAACCATACTCATATCCGATCCGATTAGAAATATATCCGATCAGGCATTAGTCCTAGTTAGGTCTCTAATGCGGAGTAGATGGAACCAGGGGAAATAAAGACAGGCATGCGCAATGCATACCGGCCTTGAAGCGTGTCTATCCAACACGCAAAGCCGGTATACGGTGAGAAATCTCACACAGGATAGAAGATGGGTAGCATTGAGCGACGCTAGGCCTACAATTGTTTCGGTATCAGACCGACAAAACAACGCATTCGAGCGGAGAATACGATGCATGTAGGGGGTGACCTGTCTACCAACAGGAAATTTACTTCATTCACCTCGTAGAGAACCGTCACATTCAGAAGACAAACCCGGTATTTTTAAGAGATTTAACTAGAAAGGTCGCTGCAGAGGACTAGTGAGACATCAAAACCATTTCTCCCATTATCTGGGTTGTAGATACACGCCATGTTCTCTGCGTGCTCTGTCCTGCATGCATGCTATGGCCATAACATAGTCATTTCATCCGCACACTCCTTCCCCGAACACCCAAAATTTCACATTTAAGCGAAGGTAGCAGGACGAGAGTAAGCGAAGATCTTCTTGCTCTCGGTCTTGGCGGCACGGTGAGGCAGAGGGAACTTGAGGTCCTTCTGGAGGAGCTGCTTGATGTAAGGGCGGCGGATGGAGTCGGCGTTGTCAACCTCAACAACCTTGAGGATCTACACGGTATTATTAGCCAACGTAAACTCAACCATCGTTCGCGATCAGCAGAAACATACGTGGATGGAGCCGAAACGAGCACGGTGGCGGGCAGCCATGTCCTGGTAGAGAGCCTCAACGGCGTCGGTACGGCTCATCTCACGGAACTCCTTGTACATGTTGTGGGTACCGGAGCGAGAGTCGTAGCGGATCCAGATACCGAAGTTCTTGACCTTCAAGTGACGCTTCTCGGGGATGACATTGAGGCTGACGATCTCACCGTTGGCCTTCTTGACCTTACGGAGCTGGGTCAAGAAGTACCAGAACCGGGACTTGGCCACGACAGTGTTAGGCGCAAAGATGCGCATGCGGTAAAGCTTGGGCGTGGGGTTAGCCTCGGTGGGCAGATGACGCCCGATGACCTGGTACTCGGTGAGACGCCCTATAACCAGTCAGTCATTTGGCACAATCAAAGTCTTCAATTCGTGACGTTCAATCATCCCAACGGCGAGAATCGGTGCGCTGAGTTCCGTGCGATACGTTATCGACAATTTCGATGCTCCAGAGTCGAGATTATTTTCCACGATATGCGACCGTAAAAATTGAAACTTTCGGACCGTGCGTAACATCCATTCGTACTAAACCCCTTTCCATGAAAATCCACCAGTATCGCTTTCTCTGAATCGAGCCCATATTATCTTCATACTCCTCCTCCAAAATACTCTTTCTCCGGCATTGTGTCGTTCAACGTTCGCAAGGGGATACACCGCACCGATTCGCCAGGGTAAAGGGGTCCGAGGAAGGGATTTTTTTCACTTACCCATCTGGTAAATCTGTTAGCAACAAGACCTTCAATTATGGTGGGTAGATAGGCAGGGTAGGACTCACTTTTGTCGACTGTTGTGGTTGCTCGAGAGAGGTATGCCGGTTGGGTCTCGTTCGTGAAATTGGGATTTGTGATTTCCGTTGAGTTAGGGCTGCCACCCTAAGCGACCTTGAGGCTTGGCAAGGGACACTATTCCCAATTAGGCGCTCAGCCACAGTGGCTGATAAGATCGGCCCCGTCGGCGGTGAGGCATCGTTCCCCACCTCATGTTTGCACTTGTACGGAGGAAGCATATCGTGGTTCCATCTCCGCCAAATGCCCGGATACCTGCGATATGGGCCCGACTTCCTAACCCGGAACTGAAAATTTATGATTGATTCGTGAACATATCACTATGGCCACCATCTTTGAAGACTTCGTTCAAGGCCAGCGAATTGGCTCTGGCCCTCGCCTTGCTGCTGCTCTCACTCCCGTTGCCCCCGCCGAGTACCCCCAACGACTCCAATCGTTCTACCGCTTCTCCAATGCTGCCCGTGTATCCTCAGATCTCCGCTATTCTCTCTTTCAGGCCAATGGGTTGAAGTTACCGAAGCAAGAACAAAATGCATGGATCGATATCTTTTCAACTTACTGGACCGCCGTCGGAGAGATTACCAAATTCACTGACTCTCCGTCAAGCGCTAGCTGGGTTAAGGTCTTCAATTCTTGGAAGGACTTGGCAAATATTCTCATCAGGGGCTATACAAACTTCGGTCTCCAGGCATGGACAGTTCCATGTCTATACGTTGTTGGGAAATACTTGCGAATCTTCGCTATGAAAGCAGACGCCGAACTGTCGTCTCAAGATTCGGTTGCATTCGGAGACAATTTCCAGGATGACATAGCGGCCGATTTCGAAAAGAGCGCAAAGCTGGAGGAATCAGCACGTATAATCAACCGAATGTTTACTTTGTGTCTAAGCGACAGGTGGGTTCCATAGGCGGCCGCATGAGTTGTAGCCCGCTGCTAATCACTGAACTAGAGCCCCGATTGAGGAATCGCGCAAATGGGGCATATATAATACGACAAATTTGTTGTTCAAAACTTATTTCAAGGTACAGAAAACATCACCACCACGGCAGTATGTATGTATCTGACAACTATTAGATCAATTCTGTCTCACTTTCCAAAAACCTTCTTCGCGCTCTCAAAGCCTCATCGGCAGACCTTCCGGATATGGAGGTTTTCCCCAAGTCTCACATAGTCACCTTTAAATATTATGTTGGATTGATTCACTTTCTGGATGAAAATTATGCAGAGGTAAAAAACAACCCCAGGCTTTATCAGCTTCTGAGACTAACCCTTGCGTTCGGACAGGCCGAAGAGCATCTGGCATACGCATGGAACATGTGTCACAAAGATGCAGTCAAAAACAGGGAGTGAGTATAGTAACACCCGCTCAAGTAAACTAACTAACTTCCTGGAGGATGATTCTTGCTTATCTTATTCCTTGTCATCTTGTCACGACACATACTTTACCAAGCAAGAAGCTTCTTGCTCCATTTCCCAGACTCGAGAAGCTGTTCCGTCCGCTTTGCAACTGTATCATGAAGGGCGATCTCAATGGCTTCGACAATGCTATGACAGCAGGGGAGGAAGAATTTGTCAAGCGACGCATCTACCTACCCCTCGAACGAGGACGTGACATCGCATTGCGAAACCTATTCCGAAAGGTTTTCATCGCTGGAGGCTTTGAAGAATCCAAGGATGGCCAGCCGCCAATTCGACGTACACGTGTTCCCGTTGCCGAGTTCGCGGCAGCATTGAGGATAGGTACACATGCAGATGATAGATCTCGTGTCGATATTGACGAGGTTGAGTGTTTGCTATCCAACCTCATTTACAAGGTAAGTTTCGCAACCTTTTCTCACGTAGTCTACGTCGTGTACACTATACGAGAGATCATCGGTCACTGACTACAAATAGGGCCTTATGAAAGGCTATATTGCTCGGGAGCGCGGCATGGTGGTCCTAAGCAAGGGCGGTACCGCATTCCCAGGAACAGGTGTCTAAGAGCATCACAGCCAACTTAAGACAAGAGGCATGTTAGTGCCGATCGTCTACACAGTTCCATATTGTCTGCATATACCGTCAAAATCCTCGATCACCAGAGGATCATTATCTGGACGGTCCTGGATGGATTTAGTTATCAACTTGCGCTGCTCAGCGTTTACGACCTCCCCACCAGAACTTCTAGCGCTTTGCGCTATGCGCAAATGTCCACCCTAGTCCAACTTGTACACGACCCCTTGATGGCTAGATTCACAACATAGCTTTTGCTACATGAACAGTACTGCATCATGAAAGACTACTGAATACCAGTCACTCAGAGTCTTCTTGCTCGATTGATAGATTCGACGACTACGCCAGGAGAAAGGACATCTTCAATGACTATAAGTTAGAAGTTTGCATGATTTACGACGATCAGATGCACTGCATTGGCTTCATAATATCAATATTGTACCTAAGGATCTCACATCATGGATGATAGTCTCTCTTTGGCTTACACTTACACTACTATACCTGGTACAAGATGTGGAGGATTGGAAGCATAAATAGGATTATATTCATATAACCACCACTATAAAGACATCTCATTCCGTGTGAAGTGAATAGCACGCTGTTTAGCGTAGATCTAAAATGGCATCAAGCCAAGACAGCCTGCATTGACTCTTAACAAAGAGAGCCACAAAAATATAAATAACAGGCCGAAAAGAACCAATCGGTGAATAAAAGTACCGTCCGCATAACATCCCATCATACATTAAATATCGGATAAACAAGGCACACGAAGACTCCAAACCAGTGGATATCAACAACCCGGAAAAGGCTCAGCCTTAGGTGTAAGATCATCCTATCATACACGTTAGTAACAACCAGAAGAGAGAGACAGAGAGAGAGAGAGAAACTCACCATATGATTACACATTGCAACAAAAAGATCAAAAAACAATTTTCCCCCCTGTTCCATCTCCATTTGCATCGTGCCGCTTCGCTTGAACGTTGACCGGCTCCTAATAATCAAAGCGAGATAATGCGCCCGGAGCTTAGACTCATTCTCGGGGGTGTTGCTGTAGGCATAGCGTGCGCTGGTGAGGATGGTACTACATTGAATGCCGGAGTGTAGGCCTTGTTTTCGGAGGGCTAGGCGTTTGAGAAGATCTAGTCCGTATTTATCGGCTGCGCAGCTGGTTTGGGAAATATGGGGGTCAGTCTATGGTCCATTCCTGACCGATACATTGGAGAACCGGGGGGCGAAAGCAAAAGGGCTGCAGAAGAAAAAAAACAAATACATACTAAACAGCCGTATCTCTTAGTATCTCCGCTCCAGCCGCATGATGAAACAAAGTCGCTCCATTACTCTGACCATTCTTATCGGTCCCTGTATCTTCCAATTCCCAGGTATTCAATTGCTTGTTGTGCAGCAGCTGGGGGTAATAATCGCCCTTGTAGAGGTACTCGAGAATACACGAAAAGACTTCCGGCTGCTCATCGGGTAGGTTCACCCGTCTGTTAGGAGAGTCTGACGGCTGGGCTTGGGTATACGCTGCGGCGAAGAACGGGGATACGCATAGGATGTCTTTGTGGGCTGCGAATAGGCGTTTTTGAGGGCCTACGCAGAGGGTAATAACGGCTGGGGAGTGTGATCTAACAATATATGATTCGGTTCAGTTTTCGTTTGCGAGAATAAACTGTCAGGAGGTCTGCGGTGGTCAGGGGCTCTTACCGTCCATCTGGAGGGCTGGATGAGCCCTGACGTCTGTCTAGACGTCGCGATACTGACGGGCTGTCCCTTAGGAGCAGCTGCTTTCTGCTCCGAGATACGATTTTTCCGGCTCCATACTTAGAAGATAGACTATCTGGATTGCCGGGGGGTGTGCGTGTACGTTTTGTGGAGAGCATTGTTCCGGGATCGCTACGCTGATGCTGTTCGGTCGGCGTTTGAGAGAAATGATTTCTCTTGCCGTGAGGGAGAGGTACGAAAAGTATAGGTAGCAATGGATTCAGGGGCCTCCTTTTCTTAATAAAGCTCGGGGCAACTGTGAAACGGATGGAGAATACATGTACTGCTTCCGTATGAACGTCCGTCAGTACGGACGGTGGGAAAAGGGGGTGGAATCGAGTTCATTGTGTGACCAAGGCGCGCGGGGGCAAACAGGGCCTTTTGTATGTTTTCTGATTCATCCATCTTGCTAAGATCAGCTTGACAAGGATATCGCCTTTTGTCTTTGTCGAGAATATTATCTGCGATGATGATTGGAGACGCGTAAGAATGGGTAATGCACGCGTAAAGTGGTTTCGGGCATCGCCAAATATCCGCGCAGTCACGGGGCAGCCATTGCCCAATTACGTTACGGAAAAGGGAAAAGGAGTGTGGATAACAAGACCGCAATGGGCGAATTGTTTGCTTCGTCTTGGGCTGGAAACTGATACATCAATTGAATTTGGACGATCTCTTCCTTTGCAGGTTTCATGTGTCTGTGCACGTACAGATCTCCCCGCTGGTAAAAACTAGAAAGAGAATTGGATCTATCATCAATGAGGGAAACGTGGGGTTAATCGCATCTCGAGCCTTTTGCTTTTTTATCGAACGAGTTTCGTTCGTGAACCTTTTGAAACATCACATTGAAGTCAGGAATTAAATCATAGCATTGATAAAGATATATGCGGGCTGTCAATATGCATAGCCCCTAGAACCATGTCCAGTCCGAAAGTTGCCATTACCCCAAACGCCACAGGTAACATAACATGCCCACGCTCCCGATTTCGATTCTCAAATGCAGTCCAAAACTTGATGTGTGTAGAGATGTCTCGCCATTACGCCATTAAAATACTGCAACAGAAAAGCCCATATCTATTTTGTCCTACAGGAAGACCTTTCTCGCCTCCCGGGGATGACTTTCATTGGGGCAATAAGGACACTTGAATCTACTGCCCTTGCATAACCGTTTAAGTGACTCCTCTGCGATGACGTGACCACATGGCATCATCATCGGGGGGTTGTCATCAGTGGTTTGCTCCTTGGAAACGGGGCAGACGAAAATGGAATGGAAGAGATACGATGGTGGAAGCGGTATTTCGACCTAGATTGTACACAGTTAGTGGAAGATAGCACAGGAAAGACACCGACTGCACTCACCGGAAGTTCGTTTTCCGTGGTCCACTCTGTTCGCTTGGCTTTCATGATAGTTTGCAGTTTTAGCAACGTGGGAAGAGCTATCGCACCGGCTGTAGCAGCGACATATAGAGGTGAATCAGCAGATAGCCCGAGAAGAGAGCAGAATTCACGAGTGAAAGAGTGTGCCACATCTTCCCACGCAGAGGGGTTGTTGAAGATGGCCGTGTAAGGAGAATCTTGCAGATTGGGACAGAAGGCCATTGCTCCCATAAGCTGTTGGACTTCCCGGAGATACCTGGGTAAGAAGCCCTGGAATTCGCGCCTGGCGTACTCCAAAGCCTCTTGCCGCCCCGTAGGAATAGGTCCCTGTTTATCAGGTCCACCATGGAAAAGCCAAACAAACTGCAACCGGCACAGTTCAAATTCAAGGTTACTTCCTCTGGCTTCCAATGCCTCCCTATTATCCCTCGACCATTGGATTGCCGGAAGCAAGTTGTTATTCTCTTTCATTTCATGTAGGATGTAGTACATGGTGGCAAACTGTTTCCGAACCTCGTTGGACGGGACTTCATCTATATCCAAGAGTGTCGCTGCATTTTCCGAGGCGCTCGTGCCCGCTTGTTGCTGTGACTCCATGGCCTTCTTCTCCGCCATTTCTGAAAGGAACGTTGCAGCGACAGAAAACTGTCCTTCTCGGAGGAGATGCATTGCGATAGCTCGGTTGATGAGGTGCTCTTGGGAGGCGAGGGCATCGTGTTCGGTACTTGGGAGCGGCCTGTCTTTAAAGAGCTAATGAGAATATAAGCAATGCGCTCTTGGTCTCCCAGCCTCTTCTGTGACCGGGATTTGGGGGACAATACCTTATCCAAAGCCTTTGAATACTTGTTGAGGCTGCTATGAGTGTCCTTGAGGCTGTCATTTATTGAGTCGAAGGAAGACTTCACTGAGTTCTGAAGCTTGGCCAATGTCATAGACGCCTGACTCGGATCTAAGCAGTTATAAGTAGTCAAGAACTATTTGGTCATGATTGGGCTGGGTGTTAAGCCGGATGTGAAAGCTAATCGTGGGCATCTGAAACTAAGAAAGGTGAACCAACCGGAAGCAATGGCATCTCGTGCGGACTGTAGTAAGTCTATGGTCGTTTGAACATTCTTGATGCCTTGAGCAGCTTTGATCTTCTTCCCAAGTCGTTCATGTTCCTTCTGAACAAGATCCATGGTGGTGACGCAGGCGATTTCTGATAAGTTGGGAGTAGTGTGATAAAAGCGGAGTCCGACAAGTTACCGCCGTGATATAGCGATAGCCATACGGAAGCTAGAGTTGAGGTTCCAATATTTGGATATGTGCTGAAGCAGCCAAGAATACCAAGTAGCAGTTCCTCTGGTAGATCCAGTTAGCTAGGTCATCTGGTTCATGCAGTGGTGGTTGTGTGAGTCGGTTGAAAGGTCATTTGCTCTATCGTCGGAGGGACGGCATTACGACATGGACTGTCACGTGTTCCGGGGTAGTAGGGATGCCTCCCCTTTACCCCTCCTGACAACGCTGCCAACGTATCAGTCAGGGGGCTGCTGTGAAACAGTGAGGAACGGATGACACTTGAAAGTATTTGTCGTGTCTCTCTCCTTTATTCCAAAGCCCACGGAAATGTAGTTGGTCTACGGATCGAATTTCGCTATCCTGTATATAAGCTCAAGGTGAAGAACCACCTTCTGAAGCAATTGCTCTTCTTGTCCAGGACTGCAGCGGAGCAAGGGCCCAGAGCGTAATTGGTTACTTGTAGCCAAGATAGCCATGGTACTAGTAGTAATTGGTGTATCTATCGTACAGAGTAAATAGACACAATATGGATCGAAAGACGCGCCCTCCTGAATTTTAACTTGGCATTTGTTCTCAATGGCACGTAAATATATATACGAGTAGACTACAACATGGCTGTAATACAAGGGCCAGTTACTCCTGCAACCTGGCAGGCTCCAGTTTGATTGTACTACTATTATTAGACAACTACTATATGGATAGATCACGGGTACTACCTACTCCGTACCACTGAGGGAGAGGTCCATGACTTCTGTACTGATGATGGATGTGTGACCCAACTATTACTACAATTATGACCAATCACAATCGAAGACTTACCTGATAAGCAGCTCGCTTACGCTAGCGCGCCAGTCAGGTCTTGGCGTGTGTATATAATACCGGGACACCCGCCAATTCTTTAGAATTTTTTTTTCTTTTCCTCTCCATCCTAGTGCACGGGCAATACACGTATCAGTGAGGAGACATCCGAGATCGTGTTTTTGCTAGTTGAAAACTATTTTTTTGACCGCTCCAGTTGGCCTTCGGGTCGGCTGGGAATTTTTGAAAACAAACTGCCCTGACTCCTATTTCTATATGAGTCGGTCTAAGAGTGCGTCTTGTGTTATCTTTGACACGGCCCATTTGGGAAGTACTCGAGAATCTCGGTCTTCTTTTCACTGCTGTTTGCCTCCCATGTTGGAGGCCTGTAGAGAAGAGGAGTTCTTATATTACAAATCTTGTAGATTGCATGTAAATAGATGGCTACACGAACTACCGTCGCGCTTAGTAGGGTTCTCTACGTACTAAGTAGTGCTTTTGGAAACTGCTTTTGCCAAGCCTACGTGGCGGTGCACTCGACCCCTAATTCTTTAAGGTACATAGTGTGTGGCTGACATGCAGCTAGGCAGCTGTTTTTCTGGCTGGCGCTGAAGATGTGGCGTTCTATACCTGGGCTAGAAGCGTCTTCACATGTTGACTAGTGATGGCGCGCCTCAGATAGCAATCAATATCAAGTCATGAGATTATCTGGACGACGGTTGAATTGAGATTTGTTGTGGCTTAGCCGCTCACCGCTTCCATAAATATTGACATTTGTGACGTCGCTGAAGACAATGGCAACAGAACCCCCTCTCTATACCACATTTGTCTGGGGACCATACTTTCTACAAGCTGTCTACAAACGCCATGGCCGACCCGTATTCCCGCTTCTCGTCCCCACGTTTCAGACTATAAGCCCGCAAAGACCTCCACACAAACACACCTCGGATATGTCACGATCTTCTCCTGCTTGCTGGACAGAACGACACAGACCCCAGGAGGGTCAACCCTTTTCTTTCCCCTTACGCTGCGCTTGGTCTCTGGACACCGCTCGTGGTTACGTTCCCCGTGGTTCTTCAGTTCAACCCTCAAGGACATGAACCTTCATTTACTACCAACTCGGTAGGAGCTTCTTGTTTCTACCATGTCACAATCCGCAACACAAAACAGCGCACAGGCTGCGCTTGCTTCTACTACTACTACCATGCAGCGCGAGATTACAAAACAATCGGTTCCCCCCAAAGAAAGCCCTTCATCCCAGAATGACCCTGAGGGGCGGCCGTCTCTCCCTGGTCATCAGAGGCTCGTCTTCACCGATCCTGTCGCGCTCCGATACCTTGAAGAAGACCCTTCGACGATTGTGCTGCATCGACGCTTGATTCTCCAGGGCTATGAGATATACATTGTTGAACAATGGGCATGTTCGAGGATTCAACCTACTTTTATAATTACGACTTATACGGGAGAGCCTTCACACAAAGTGGTAGCGGGATTGCTAAGCGTTCCTACAGATGAATCCACTTGGTCTCCCCGTTTAAAACTATATTTCGATGCGGTTACAGAATGCGAAGCACGCAGGAAAGAGACACCGTTTGGAACTCTGTTCATAACTGATTTGAGCACATTTCCTTCGGCTCTTTCTGTTATCCCGGTGCCTGATGGTGATATCCATAAGCACAAGGATGATTTTATCGTGAATGAAAACTTGAAACGGCTGAACTGTTCAGGCCGAGCGGGTTTAAAATTACAACCACCAACGGCCGCAACTGAAGCCAAGTTCTACCATCTCTACCGGACCAGCGAGAGAGTCCCGCTTTATTCGGCCGTTGTAGAGCTTGTGAAGCAGTGTCAGATTGCCTTGATGATGTTTGGCAATCTGGCTCCGGAGTATGTCGATGGAATCTTATGTGATGTGGCAGAAGCAGCAATTGGCGACTGGTGGACGGACATTGGCATGGATCTATACAATATCGAACCCAGCGATAGTGTTTTGGGACCAACTACCGTAGCTGCGCTGCTAGGGACGCTGATGGGGGCTCGAAACCGTCTTCACGCTTTTGGTGCTCCAGTTGGCAAAGATGCCTTTGATATCTCTAACTTAAAAAGAGGAATTAGTAGTTTCCAGAAATCCCAAAAGTTGAAGCGGACTCGGAGATTGGACCGTCAAACATTGGACCGACTTCATCGGGTCACTGCAAAAGCCGCAAATGCGGAGGGCTGGACCGATGCCGTTAAGTCAACTATGGCCGAGTTGAGTGGCCATGGAGGCGAGATGGTCATGGGCATGGTGCGGGGTCGGGAAAAGGGCGGCATCGCTGATATTGAAACCCTAGATGTTGACAACTTCGCACACTTAGTCACGGGTGAAAGAGCAAAGTGGCTCTGGAGAGGAAAACCACGCAAGGGCGGCGTTGGAGATAGCTTTGCTGGAGGACATCAAGGTGCAGACATGATGTTTACTACCGATGATCAGGGTGGATACCTATGGACCAGTCGCAAACGAAGTTCCCACGATGATTTGGTCGCCGAACGCTCTTATCCGGGGTTGGAACGTCCAGGAAGACCTCTCGAGCTAATTAACACCGCTGGTGATAAAGATCAGAATATAGGCAGGTTGGTACGACGAGGCGTCAGTGGAAAAGTGTCAGATGCGCGAGCCGGGTTTGGCAGGTTTAAGGATGGCCTGCGATCACACCTCCCGAAGACAAAGGATGATGCGGATCTCATTAGCGACGCAGTTTATATGCCTCCATTAGAGAGTGACAATGAGGTAGCCCTTTCAAAGATCACTTCTGATGGCGATCGACAACCCGAACCTGAGAGCGTTCCTGACAACGAGATGCCAACCGAGCCTCACGAACTGAGCACCGAAACACCGCTTAATACTTTTGTGCCAAAGTCATCCGATGTCAAACTCCCAGCTATAACAATTGAACCTGTAGCGTCAAACGAACCCTCCGATGGCTCCCAGAAGGTATCTTTAACTCGGGAAGATGAGGAGTCGCAAGATCTAGAGAGGTGGAAGACGCAATCAGCCGACGCACCCGCAGAATATCAGACGTCAGAGTTTGGCATCATGTCATTGCGCCGGCCGCATAGCAGTGCTGAGCTTTATCGCGCAGACGACACTGAGCATTTAGATAATTACTGGCCGCGACATCTGTCGTTCAGCACTGTCGAAGAGGTTGTACTGGGATGGGAAGACTTGAAAGGGAATGTTGAAGACTCTGAAAACCCGGACGCCAGCCTGGAAGAAGCTATTGCTGAAGAGGATATGCTAGTGTCTGACGCGCGAATATTCAGCTCCAGAGTTCAAGGCTTGAGTGAGGGCACTGTTCCTTGGGTTGAAAAACAAGTGGGTTCAGTGGATGACCTGAACCGAGTTTTGTACGAAATGCATGAAAGCGTCACCGCAACGTACATGGAGAAGCTCAGCCAATACCAAGGGATTCGAGAAAGATCTAATGATCTCTTGTCTGAAGAACATTCCTCACTTACGGACCACATGAGGCGGGTCGAGATGATGAGCGCAAAACTAGATTACGAGATTAATGTCCTAGGGTCTAAGGTTGAGGAAGTCGAGACTGGGCTAGGTGAGTTCGAGAGACACATTGAGGAGATAGAAACAAGGGTTAGGACGCTGGTCCATGGGGAAGAAGAAAAGCAGAACTGCTCCTGGCTTTCACGGTTAGGAAGATTTACTGGGTTCTCTTCGTAATTGATTTTGAACCGGCACCTGTAATGTAATACTGTGACATATATATTCACTTCTATTGTACATAATATGGAAAAGATTTGATTAACCATGCCGTGCGCAGAACCATGACCAAGGCCCAAACGCTTCTATCATCCCAGCACTCATCCAGCAGACTGCGATCATAACCAGCCGGCATAGAGTGCCCCGGAATCGACAATCTTGAGAACTAAACCCAAATGCAACACTTCCCGGCAAATGATGATCTCTGAAACCCAAGGCAAGATCCGCGCCTGACACGAGCAACATAAAGGCAAACTCGAGCGTAAAAAGAACATGAATTATGTTTCGAAAGGGGGGTTTGTCCATGAGGCAGCAGACTTCTCATCCATTTACATGCTGAATCCCATACCACCGCCCTGCTTGTTGGCGGCTTCGCCCTGCATCTTCTCGCTGACCTTGATGTTGACTTCGAAGAACTTGGAGACACAGCGGTCAAGGCAGACGGACTCGCCCTTGTTCAGGTCGCCTTCACGGTAGTCGTTGGGAATGCACTTCTTGGTGCAGGATTCGGTCAGACTAAGCAGATTCGGCATTAGCATCGCTGTCAATTTGAATATTAAGTAGTATTTGTGAACGGAAAATCGAAGGCAATTTCAAGGCATTGTACTCTTGAGTGAGAATCGGGATTGTATCAATGGGCTCACCGGTTGAACATGTCTGAAATCATCTCAACTTCGGTCTCAGCGGCAGCAATCTTCTCTGCCGAGGACATCTTGGGGGCACCGCCAAAGAGGAAAGACATGGTGTTGGTTACTAAAAGGGTAATTGGAGAATAACTAGGAATCCATTAGCCTTGATAATAACTAATCCATAGACTTTTACTGACAAATTTCAGGGAGAAGTTAGGGTGATGCTGGTATAGAGGATGGAGGTAAATGTTGTCTGGAATGATGGTTAATCGGAAGTTCCAGTCGGAAGCTTGGACCACCTTCACCGCCTTCAAACGATTTTTCTTCGGCTTTTCGCTCGCTCTGCTTTTTTAATCCCACACACTCTCTTCCCGTCCGCGATGTGACGGACTTCGTAGTCTTCCACCACGTATCCATTGCAAATGCATTCAGTTCGCCCCAGGTGGGCTTCGCAGTTGGTCTCCGGGAGACTTTGGACAAGGTAAGAACCATCACTTGTACCTTTCTTATTATCTTCTCTCTCCCTGCAAAGCCATCCGAGGACGAATCAGATCCCTTCCAATTCAGAACCGCTGCAGTATGATGCCTGCTTTTGCAGGCAATGAACGCAACGGAAGCTACTTTTTGACTCTGACTGGATATCAATTGCTTGATATTGTTTTCTCTTCTCCGTTCACGCACATGATCGCTTTGATCCGGTGCTAATCTTGAATGATCAGAACAGGATTCCCCGTCTCTACCAGTGTAAAATGGTCGTACTCGTCGAGAGCTCAGCTGGCCCAAGCAATTAACCATCCCTCCATTGTTTCTATAAGCACTAGGAGTAGCAGCAGTACAGCCTCGCCCGAAAGGGCTTTCAAGGAACGGTTACAAGAGGTTCAAAATGTCTGTCCTGATCCGTATCCTCGCCTAGCAGCAGACGGTCGCTCCGTGAGCTGCTCGGACTTCCGCGACCGATACAGCTACCTAGAAAATAATGAAACAGTAGAAGGCGACTCCGTCGTCGTTCGTGGTAGGTCTCAGCCTTAGTCGGCTCTACCTTGTTGTCCTTTGTACTTAGGTTAGTAGGTAGGATACGTACGTATAGACTTGCCGGAAGCAAATTGATTTTCTTCGATATCGTGCAAAATGGCCACAAAGTTCAAGTGATGTGCAACCTTCGTCAACTGCCTGGGATAACCCCGGACGCCTTTAAAAAGCTCTACCGTTTGCTCCGCCGCGGTGATGCTTTCTGTACGTTTCTGACCCGCCACTTCAGTATGTTCACTTGGGCTGAACCCTTGCCATAGCCGTAACAGGTAGACCTCACCGCACTGGACGAGGAGAGCTCACAGTTGTGGCCACGGAATTGCCTCAGCTTTTGTCTCCTTGTCTCCACGATGTCCCCCTGGACGCAAAAGAACACGAGAACTCGCCATACCCCCGTCATGTCCAGTTCCTGGCAGACCAAACGACGGCCGACATTATCAAGGCACGCTCGGCCATCATCCAGCATCTGCGTCAATTCTTCCTCGATCGGTCTTTTATGGAGGTCAACACTCCCATCGTCAATTCGATCGCCGGTGGAGCCATCGCTCGTCCCTTCTATACTTCTGCGACCGAATTTCCCGACCGCCAGCTGTCTCTCAGAATTGCACCAGAACTATGGCTGAAGCGCCTAGTGGTTGGTGGTTTCGATAGGGTGTTTGAGATTGGACCCTCCTTTCGCAATGAAGGTCTGTTACGCTCAATCTATTCCATGCTTTGCTGTAAAGTGATCATGGGCGACTGACGTTCCATAGGCATCGACAAGACCCATAACCCTGAGTTTACAACTTGTGAATTCTATCATGCCTATGCCAACCTAGAAGACCTTGTGTCTATGACAGAGAGTCTACTGTCTGGCATGGCACAACATATCCACGACTTTAACAAAGACGGTGCTCTGAAGCCCACCGAAGTTGACTTCTCAACGCCGTTCCGTCGTATCGATTTCCTCACTGGCATTGAAGAGAAGATCGGCCGCAAGCTGCCAGATCTCACATCCCCAGATGCCGTGGTCCAGGTGAAACAACTGTTCAAGGACCTATCACTCGAGATTCCCGAGGCTCCCACACTTCCCCGACTTTTGGATGAACTCTGCAGCATCTATGTGGAACCCGAGTGCATAAACCCGACCTTTATCATCAACCCTCCTGAATGTCTATCGCCCTTGTCGAAATCTTTTATCCATCCAGTCAATGGCCAGCGTGTTGCTGCACGGGGAGAACTGTTCATCGAGGGAAAGGAGGTGGTGAATACCTACGAGGAAGAAAACTCGCCATCTGAACAACGACGCAAGTTTGAAGACCAGGTCCGCTACAGCAAGAATGCAGACGAGTCTGCAGAGATCGACGAGAGCTATCTTGAGGCGCTGGAATGGGGCCTTCCCGCTACAGGTGGCTGGGGATGTGGCATCGACCGACTTTGCATGCTCTTCACCGGCGCGAAGAGGATAGCAGATGTCCTACCCTTTGGGACCCTACGGGCCGTAACCCGGCGATGAAATTTCTAAGCGGGAAATGCTTGCTGTCATAGATATCTGGATAACCCAGCTTCAACTGTACAATAGCAACCTTAATATGTGAAACTATATACATACCAGTCATCATAATAAAACATCTCATCTCAACACCACCCTAATAAGTCCTCGCCACGACCTCCCTCGCAAACTCCGCAAAACTCTTCCCACCCTCCACCTCCTCCTCCAAATTCGGCTGCGTGAACACCGCCAGCGTATTTCTCGCGATCCTCCTCCCCCCAGAAGGTTTCGCGCCCTTAACAAAATGCGGCACAGCCCTAAACTTGCCCCTCGTAATAAGCTGCAACGCCTCCCCGGTCTGAAAAGCCAAACAATCCCTGGGGATATTAACCTTAACCACATCCCAGTCCGGGACTGAATATAAAGCCCAGCCTTAGGATCCGGCGAAGCGCCCAACTCAGCAAGCTCCGCTCCGTCCGCGGGGGGACTAGCAGCCTCATCCACAAACATCGCGGAAGTCAACCCGGTCAAACACCCATGATCCAAATGGGTCGCGCACCAGTCATCATCGCCCTCTCCGTCGGAAGCACCGCCGCCCTCCGCAGGAAAATAATGCAACAACCGCGCCTTGGTCGTCAAACTCGTCCGCACAACATGCTCCAAATACCCGCTCTTGTAACCGTCGATATTCGCCGTCGCGTAGCGATCACACGCCCTCGCCACCAGCGCCGCCGTGTCGATAATAAGCGTGCAGAGCTGTTCCAGCGCTGGCCGGAACGTGGGCAGTCGCTCTGCCGGCGGCCAGATGTTCGGGGCCGTGTACTCGGATAGATCGGGGAAGTTGTCGGCTGGGGCGCCTTGCAGTGATGGGTCCTGGTAGAATGCGCAGTTGACGTAGTAGGATCCCTTCAGCGTGTCGAAGTGGCCGGATCGTAGCGTTTCTTTGCCGCAGGACCAGCCTACGAGGTATTTTGCTGATGGGCTGGTTAGGGTTTCTGTGGGGAGGGGTTTTTAGTCGGTGGTTAGTTGGGTTTTGGGTTGGGAGGGGGGGTGGTTTGGTTGAAGGGGGCTTGGGTGTGTACCTAGTTCGTCGTTGGGGAGGGCTGCGAGGTAGGATGCGTTGGAGAGGACTTGGGTGCGTAGCCGTTGGAATTCCGGGTCGAGGTCTTTGACGACGATTATGCCTAGGGAGGAGGGGCCGAATGCTTCGGTGAGGGTTTCGAAGGAGACGGTGCCTGGCGTTGAAGGTTAGTTTTATGTAGGTTCTCGTTGTGGAGGATTTATATATAGAGAGAGAGAGAGAGAGAGAGAGAGGAAAGTTGATATATGAATCTATGGTGCTTGCTTACCATTGATGAGGTCGTTGAGACTCACTGTTACGGCTTGGGCTTGCGGTACACCGTCTAGACCCATTGTTGCGATTGTAGTCCGGTTGCTTGTGAGGCGATGGTCGGATTGATTAGTATGCAAGAGGATTCTAGTCGGTGCACTGTGTATTGTTGCCCCTCCCAAGAAATTTTTTTATATATATTCCCCGCCTTTTAGTCAAAGGTAATGTAGTATTTGGCTGGCGGGCCAATCCGATGCATTCTAGAGTGCCGGTTATCTGCGGCATTTCTTTCTCTTATCGCGTGATAAGACACCTGATACTAGCATCCGGAAGTATGTACATGTAATATATACATAGGGACAGAACAGATGGTGGTAGAAGATTAATCGTATTTATGTATGCTTATCCTTCCCTAGTTTACAATATTCACCTAAAACAGCATGGTAAAGACCAGGACGCCGTGGCCCATCCCCATAAACGAACCTCCTGATCGAAGTTGATTCAATTGTCAACCTAGGTCCTGCGCTAGGTATCTGTGATCAAAGATCCTGCTTCGGCCGTTTACCCTAGGGCCCAGGGCTTGGCCTGTAATCACCTCCCTCCGATTCGTCCGTTCCCCCGGGGAGTTGGTCCATGGCCAATGTGAAAACTTCATCTGATCCAGAGGTATCGTCGTCGTTTGGCAGGCTGGGTCCTTCTTCGGAGCTTACAGGGTTGCTCACGTCCGCGGCCCCAAGACCCGTGCTGACCAGTTTGCTAAGCTTGCCGATCTCTGAAAAGTTGGACCGAGCCTTCGTTGAGGGTCGGCCAACCTTGCCGGGAAGCTTGGCCAGGCGAAGATCGGCTGAATCTGCTGTGCCATCGAGAATTCGGAGATTTGCTCCCCACATTTTGACTTCACGTACCTCGCTGTAGAAGCCCACATCCTGGCCATTGAGAGTATCAATCGCGAGAGTCTGAGTTCGAAAGTCACCCCAGAACCAGTCTTTCCCTTCGGGAATACGTTCATCGACTTTCCGTGAATACTCCCTCGCCTTGATCACCCCTGACAGATCCAGCCCCAGAGAGCAAGACCCGAATAAGAGGTTCATAGCATCGGGATCGTAACAGCGGCCAATTATCATATTCTGCGAGACTTCCACCGTTGCACCGTTCCATACCCTGTACCAAGACCCATATCCACCCATGCCAATCGATTGAAAAACGTCAATGACTTCCTCGGGTCTCATGGGTAATTGTTGACTCGTCCCGTCAGTCCCAGCACGAGATCTCAGGGAAGCGCTCGTATAGACCTTTCCTGCAATTCGAACCTGATATCGCTCTGCCAGTTGGCCCGACATGAGATCGCTCACGCAATTGACAAGTTCCAGGCGTATTTCGTCAATGACCATAACATCCTCAACGGCGTTATGGTCTTCGTATGAGTAAAACTGGCGATTTGGTTTCAAGCGGACAGCATCTCCAACAACCAAGAGCTCTGCTCCGATGAAAATACCCCGGCAATAAATCGCCGCGTTCGGCCAAGTTCCTTTAAAGTGATATTTGTCCAGAAGACTGAACGACGACATTATCGTCATCGCATACCCGATGGAGGGATGTAAATTTTCGGGCGGAATCCCTTGCAGAAAAAGCTCGTACGCACTGAAGGGCTTGATACACTGCAAACGGATATATTTGTAGTGTAACGAGTAGCTTTTATCATAACTTTGAGGATCAGGAAAGGTTTCGATGCGAAAGCCGGAGTAGTTGACATCCCATCTTTTGGGCGCTGTTTTGACTAAGTCCTGAAGGACTATGTCTTCTTCTGGAGTCTGGCCTACAATACCAGCCCGCCATTCGGGGGTTCCTAACCATCGGTCTTCATTGGGTGAGTACATTTCGATGCACTTGTTTTCGTGGTTCCAGGCTAGCTCCCCCTCACACTCCGGAGCCCAGAGTACGACTTCTCCGGGTCGAGGCACGTAGGAAGGCTGCATGCCTAACTGCTCAATATACTCGTCAAGTGCCGCCTTCTCGGCCCTCCAGTCCATACTCTCATTCTCTTTTATTCTCTCATCCAGAACCCCACGTTCTTTGAGCCTTATGACGGCCATCTTGAACACGTCCGGTGTTCCTTCACTGTCAAGGAGAGCACGCATTCCGGCCGCAGCAGGCCTACCAGGCGGTCTCCCAGGTGGCCTACCAGATAATTTACCATATGGTCGTCCAGGAGGTCGTCCAGGAGGCCGATGTGGTGTCCCTCCAGGGAGCGTGTCGACCGGCCTAGCAATATTGGAACTTCCTCTCCCTCGCCCTCTCCCTCGCCCCCGTCCTCGTTGGGAACCATTTAGCATCGCTGGAAGTACATTAGCGAAAAGGATTGAAAGTGAAAATACTGAAGGAGCACCGAACCCTGTTCACGCTTTGTTACTTTGTCACAAAGCATGCAATGGCAAGGTCCCACCGCGCCCGTCATCAGATGGTAAAAGTGTGGAAAGAACTGGAGTATCGAAGGGAAGTATTGTCCAATTGGATGACCCCAAAGGAATCTATCACGCTGGGTTGAATACTGTTAGATCTAGAGAGGTTTTGTACGATAGTAGGACAAAGACTTACAATGGTAGGGTCCGTCCCACGCGGCCTATCAAAGAGGGCGTAACCGTCTGGCAAACGGTCGAGCATATATCTCATCCCTGAAGATCAATGCTTAGCTAGAATGAACTTGAAGACCATGTATGAATTTTAATCGACAAAAGAGGCAAAGAAACCAGTGCAAATCAACCACAGGCACAATTTAGACCCAGGATCTATCTCACGCGCCGAATGGCAAGATATGGCGAGATGGTGAATGGAGATACACAATACAACATCAAGAAAATTTGAAAGCATTGAAATAAACAGCGTGGCGTAAAGCATAGCCAGCGAATCTTGAACTCGGGCGAGCAAAATTGGTACTAAAGAGGATTGATGTTCATGCTGGGGAAAATGCTGCAATAGAAGGGACGACCATAATAGCTACTAGAATCAATAGATGGCAACAAAGTTATCATAGAGATTAGAAAATAAAAGTGATCCATACCCTCTTCAAAGGCTCCAATTTTCTGCAGCCATAGCATTGCCAATTTCTCCCGGTAAGAGCTATCATCCGGCATGCCAAACCTGGCTTCAGTGGGCCACGTTGATTTATCCCCATCGCTGACAGATCCATCTATAGGGATTATTATTACATTCTCGCTCTCGTATCCTTCCTCTACCAGGCGTGGTGGTTGTGGCAGGGACATTTTAGTAGAGAATGGAAGAGGCTGACACCCTATTGGAGTATCGGACTTTAATTTAGAAATGGTGTGGACATGCCATTCTTAAGAGAAGAAAAAATACTGCGTGGACAGCTAGCGCATGACCTCAATTTATTTTTCAGAGAAGTATAAGGGTGGATCTTCTGATAGATGTAAGAATAATTATTATTTTGATTTCCGTAACTCAAGATGCGATGGTCCGCTTTGCCCTCTTCTGAGTGGACAGTGGTCATGTGACTCCATAGGAACGATTCATTCATTCATTCAGTACAATGAATGATGGTGATTGATCAATCCCACTACAGTAAGGTAGAATCAAAGACAAGAACTACCAGAAATCACGTAAATCGTAATTTCAATTGAATAGTGAGACGTGGTGGGTGGCAGCCACCACAGCACCCTGACTTCGATCTCAAGCTCATACCAATACGTACAAGACATTATATACTCATTGCTCTTGCCCCGTTCCAAAATCAACATTAGTTCGAAGATTCCTCGACCTCTTGGCTTTCAGCTGTCTCCGGCTCTTCCGTATATGGTGGTGGAGCCAGCTCTCCCTCCTCAACCCAAACCTTACGTAGTTCGCTCTCGATCTCCTCTCGGCGTTGTTTCCATTCATCAACCTTATCCAGCCGCTTACGGAGTTCTTGCAGCTCCTTCTCAACATTCATCTTCTCCTTGGCGGTGCCAATCCGCTCAAACTCCCACTGTTCGCCTTCGGAGCCCAGGCCAAGGGTGAGGTTGTACGTGTGATACTTCTTGAGAGACGCACGTGTAGAGATCGTGATGAGTGTAATTCCGCGCTCCTTGGCCCGTTCGTACAACAAGCCTCAACGTCCGAGGAGACAGCAGATGTCCCTTCATCGAGGAAGGCGTAACGGGGCTCATGGTAGTATAGACGTGCCATAGCCATTCTTTGCTTCTCACCACCACTCAGAACATCCTTCCACTCCTTCCGAGAATCCCATCCTCCCTCGCGGGTAGGGAGGTAGCCTAAGTGGGCATCATCCAAAATCTTTTGGAGACTTGCGTCCGATATACCTCCCTCGCGCATGTCGACCTCCGTGTGGGGGTAGATGACTTGGTCACGCAGCGTACCCACACTGAGGTAGGGTCGTTGGGGAAGGAACATGATTCCATCCAGTCCAAACCCCCTTGGCCGACTGACTAATCCACGATAAACCGGCCATAGACCTGCTATTATACGAGCAATAGCAGATTTGCCAACTCCGTTCGGTCCAGAGATAAGAAGGTGATCTCCAGAATGCACGACGAATGACAGTGACTCAAGAAGCTCATCGCCACCATGAGGATATAGAGATGGTGCCACGATTGGAACATGTTCAAGACGCACTCCATCAAAGCCATTGTGGATGGTACCCTGAGCATCTGCTAGAGAGTACAACTCCGCATGGGAGCCGCGTGGAGGGTAATATGCGTCTGCATGAACCCTATGGAGTGTCGAAATCAGTGTGTAGACACGCGAGGTGTAACCAGCCAGTTCCGAAATATCCTTGATACTGTACATCATTCGGCCACCGGCATCTGCCAGTGACAGCATCAGCCGTTTGTTCGTGATGAACTCCTTCATACGGCCCCGCTCTCTTCCGACCGTTTCAGGTGTATCGGCTAACTCCAGGGCGCCACCTAGGCCACCCCATGCAGGGAGAAATACAGGCAAAGATGTAATCAAATAGCCGAAGGCAGACCAAGAATACTTCAAGATAACATCCTCGAGCATATTATAGCGAATCTTCAGGCTGTAAATGCCCTCCAACCAGCGCTGAAGATCCTTGAAGCTTCTCGTCAAAAAGACTCGCTCAATGTCAGCTCCCCCATAGAACGATATCTCCTCGGCGTTCGCAAGTAATCTAGAGTGAAGCCCTCTGAAGTCTCCTTCCTTTTTGCCCTCAACAGCCTTGAGCTTACCGAACGGAGGTGACAGTTTGCGCAGAACAATTGCAGTGCTGAAATAGCCCGTGAGGATTCCGCTAAGGGCCAGAGGCCCCAGAGAGCGGTACAGTTGATAGTTAAAGACAAATAAATCTACCAGTGGTTTCCCCATGGAGGAATACAGAGCTGCAGCTGCAGAGCAGAAGAGTGTGAGATCCTGCGTGATGAACTGGTCCGCACCCTGACCGATGCCACCGTCCAGATTCATCAACTTATAATAGTTGTCATCACCGGTAAGGTACAGATCGTGAATGTACCTGGTGAGTCTCGTTCGAAATGCGATGGACACCTTCGACTGCAGGAACTTTATCATGGCATTCGTATACGAAGCAAGTGTGCCAATGCCACACCATTTGACAATACCCCACATGAACGCTCGGCCTTTCCCTGCAACGAGATCTCTCACGATCTCGCCATCTAACCTTGCAATTAGCAGCGATAAGTACGTTCGTAGCAGTAAAAAGACGCCATGACCCATGAGAAGACCGGTCTCCTTACTACCCCATCTAGGGACCATGATGCTCCCAAGACTAAGAAATTGGTGAAGGAAAGCGAGGTTCAGGCCCGGCTTAGTTGTCG
Source organism: Aspergillus bombycis (assembly GCF_001792695.1). Lineage (NCBI taxonomy): Eukaryota > Fungi > Ascomycota > Eurotiomycetes > Eurotiales > Aspergillaceae > Aspergillus > Aspergillus bombycis. The sequence continues at coordinate 3,827 of NW_019170185.1, read as the reverse complement.
GTGGAGGGATCTGGTTTGGTTCGCCATCTCCAGCACGAGCTGAAGCTGGGGGGTTTAAGAATAGCCTCCGGTGCGCATCAAATGTCGTAGGTTTCGTTGGGTGGATAGTAACTTTGGATGTCAGAGAGTCTTTGTAAGGCACGTATATGGTGCGAGACCCATCCTTTCCTCTAATTCCAGAGTTTCGTCGTAACAACCGTCTGCCCTGGGCGCGTTCCTTCGCTCTCTGCCGTAGTCGTTTGTACCCTCCATATCCGGTTGCTATGATCGAGAACAGTAGCGCAACGGTAGCGATCAGCTTGGTTGTTTTCGATGAACGCTTAAACCGAGAACGAAACAAGTTGAGGTAGTAGTGATATAGCGTGGCGAGGGGATCCTCCCGTGAGCGTAGTGTTGATTGGGCGGCCATTTTGACTTAATTACTGGGGCACTTGGAGTCGAGCGGGTAGCTCACACAGCGCCCTTCCTTAAGCCAAGGCGACATAGGCCATGAGGAAAGCGTCTGAGTAGGACGCGTCTGAGAGTTGTATTGTATGGCGTGTGTTCAGTCAAGGTCGTGAACGAGTATAGTAAGAGAATAGATTTGTTCACGGATAAGTTGGCGAGTTTAGCGATCTGCCGAACAAGTCACATTATGGCTGATGCTGACGGCATCGCGTCGTTGCATGTGAAGACCTCGGGTCAATTGTGAAATTGTGGAGTGGCGGAGGGCTCACGTGCGGGCTTGTTTTCCCCAGATTTCAACCCCAAAAAGAAACAATGACGTTTAGTTAGGGTTCATTTGTTACCAAACAGAGAAAATAAATGGAAAAAAAAAAACCATCACGTAGATAGCCATATTCTCTGGCACCTAACGTACCGTTAAAATTATTCAGAGATATCATCAAAGTATCATTATGTGTGATGCTATATTCTTTGAGCCACGTGGGAAATAATACATCTAATGACAATGGAAATGAACTCTACTGTAGCCTCCCGCGAGGGACATCAGAGCACAGCCTGCAGAAAGTAGACAGGGCGATTTACCGGTATTCAACCGATATCGCATCCGGGATTTATGGAATTGATCGCTGTCCCTGTAGCCTTATGTCCGCGTAAGCGCCGGGGCTCTTTATCCGTGCAGTACTCGGTGCTTGGTGCTATTCAAGTACCAAATGGCAATCCCTGTCATGTAAAAATAGTAGCAGCGACCACTTGATGTATTTACTTGGCAAGATGGTTCAGTAAGCGAATAGGGCGCTATCACGATATCCACATATTGAAAGCCAGATCACATATTTCTAGCTCCGGCTCAAGACTGATTGGTACATACACCATATACCTAGCAATAGCGGGGGCATCTATGGACTAGATGAGTTGTCACGCTCTTTTTTGAGTCAACAGTGAGTACTTTTTTCAAGTCGTAGTCAATGAACACGGACATAGGGGGCACTGTTATATATACCTACGTTTGTTCCACCATCCCAAAATCAAGGTACTATACACGGTCGGACTACAACATAGAGACTATGAAGTAGGAACAAACACTAGAGACAAAAAACCGAGACCGAGGAGGTATCTACTATTGCCAAGATATTGTCATTTCTCCAAACTAAGCGCCTAACATTTGTAGGGTATATCGAATGCCTCAGGTTGTGACGTTCCCTGTCAACGGATCATCCCACATCTCCCCACATGCCTTCCATCCAATGGAATGAATGTACGGAGCAATCCGCTTGGAATGCATTAACTGCGAATGCTGGCTCCTCTACCGGCGGCGAGTAGTGGGATGACAGGATATCAATTAAATGATAATATATGATGCATAAAGAGCCGTGAAGTCCACCTATATGGATATCAACAAATCCACAGAATGCATGCTGCATACTATATCTAAAGCCGGGATGATTTGATCTGCTGAACCAGACCCTGCTATTGATTACTGCTATGCCCAACAAATATTACGGGGAGCTTCCTTGGCCCAAGAATATTTGAGACCATCTCTATTGACGAGTAGCGCTGTTCAAGGTATTTTATAGAACCCAACCCCTTAAGTGAAAAGGGAACAGTACCGCCTTTTCTAGCGAATTGAGTATGTTCATAGAGAAGATACGAGGTAACGCCGAGACTGAGATGGGCAAAGCTACTACGGAGACTGTCAGTTCGCGCCTACGATTGGGTGATTAGGCTAGTGGTGCGAGCTCAGGAGTAAGAATGCACCGATACTGGAGCTCCAAACTCAAGGCTATTAACCAGGAAAAGTTAGGTGGAGTTCAGGGCTCCGAGCTTCGTATCCCGAGCAGCATGGTACTTCGACAGCGTGAGTCCCTAATGTCAGGTCTACTTCGCAATCCTTAGGTTGGGTACCTTAATGGGACGGATGTAAGTTTGATCCAATGAGAGATCGTCAGAGGAGCAGAGTGCATATAACACGACGAGCTCAAGGTGCAAATTTGCGGAACACATCGTTCTTCCGGTAAGACGAAGACAAATAGGATGAATGCCATGATATCCTACACACCTCAAGAGTGGAGGTGCTGGGCTTGGGATCTTAGAAGGGGGAAGTTAATTTAAGATCCCGTATCACCGAATTGGTAACGATCTCCATGATAACTGTAAACTATTTGGCGTTTCGTCCTGGATGTGACCCACGGGGTTTGGAATGAGAGTTGTCACCTAGTCGGGAAGTGATATTCAAATAACTGAGATGGGGGGTTGAATCAGGGTAACTATTGAAGATCTTTGTGGTTGATCTGATCATGAGGAATGGTACAGGGCGCAGTTTGGAGGGTGTGAGGGTGTGAGGGTGTGAGGGTGCAGGGTGACAGTGGAGTATTACTTACTTAAACAAACTGTGACTTGACCTTCCAATTACTGTACGTACGTATGTACCTCTGCTGAAATTAGTCGAGTTCAGCACGCCATAAAAAAAGAAAAAAGAAAAAAGCAAAGTGTAAAAAAAAAAGGTAAAAGAAATACCAGTATTATTAAGATCTTTATTTCTACGAACGAATAACAATTTCCCAGATTTCCCCTTGTTAAGCGCTCAAATGGAGCCATCGCCGTTGGAACGAGCCAATCTTAAGCCAACGTTGAATTGTCACCCCTGGTTCAAGTTGTTGCCCCCGCCCCGTCCCATACCAATCCTCGTACCCACTCAGGTACAATCCGAATAAAATGCCTGTCTGATAAAGGTATGTCTATCTTGTCTGTCAGTATATTCGTGGATTGTGGAGTCCGAGTACAGACAGGACACATACATGAAGCAGGGCAGATTTAAAGAAATAACAACCTGGCTGATTGGGAGAGCTCATTTCCCTGATGAACGACAGGATGGAGATTCTCTTATTGGTGAATCATTGGGGGAAAGACAGGATTTAGTGAGCAATAATAGGAGTGGATGCAAGCTGATGCAAGCTCCCTGGGTCTAAGGTGGTAGTAGCTCACTTATCTTTCATCAGACCAGCTAATATGGAGCACCAGGCTAGCGTGATAATATTAGGGCACGCCTACATATACATACATACACCCATGCATTCATTCATTTCGTCTAGTATCGGGATTTCCTCCTTGAATTGTGACGATCGTTATGTATCAACAACTACCGGAGAAGGCATGACATTATGCTAGACTAACGAAAGTACCTGATGTATCTCTCCGTCAGATTGCTTTGATATCAAGATTTGGTGAGGTTCAGCAGCTTCTCAACCTGCTACCAGTCAAAGCGGGCGCAGTGCTTGTTAGTGCCGGTGCTGCTGGTTCGACGGCCCCAATTCTGCAGCCCTGCATCCTTGGTCCAGACCGAGAGACTAACCTTGAATGTTGTCCTTTTTTTCTTCCCTTTTTTT